>NW_024118859.1:0-31358 GCF_003073215.2 Triticum urartu
GACGTGTTTGTGGCAACGGTATTCCAATCTGTTCCCCTTAATATTCAGTTTCGACGGTCGCTAGCGGGCAATCGTTTCGAACAGTGGCTCCATCTAGTTAGGAGACTGATGGAGGTTCAACTGTCTGACCAACCCGATATATTGCGCTGGAAGTTGACTAGATCTGGAGTATTTACAGTTAAATCAATGTATATTGATGTTATTAATTCGAATGCTATTCCAACTTCCAAGTATGTTTGGGCTGTCAACGTTCCTTTAAAGATTAAAGTGTTTATGTGGTTTGTCCATAAACATATTATTCTGACAAAGGACAACTTGATTAAGCGCAATTGGACAGGACCTACTAGGTGTAGTTTCTGTGATCGGGATGAGACGATTAAACATCTATTCTTTGATTGCCCGTTGGCCAAAGTTCTTTGGCGGACGGTCCATCTTGCTTTCAATATTACTCCACCGACTTCGGTCAATGCTTTATTTGGGACGTGGCTTAATGGGGTTGAGCCTGCATTAGCAAGACATATTCGGGTTGGAGTTTGCGCCTTGTTATGGACTATCTGGAATTGCAGAAATGACTTAGCTTTTAACAGAACTTCACGGATTCATTTTTTGCAGGTTATTTTCCGAGCTACGGCACTGATCCGTTCATGGTCGCTACTCACTCTGATGGAGGCCAGGGAGCTTTTGGTTACTGTATCTATCCGTTGGGAGATGGTAGCTCGGGATATCTTCAACCGGTTTGGATGGCGGTCATGTAATAGGATAGGCAATTAGTTTCCCTATCTATTTTTAGCCAGCCGGTTGTGGCATCTTTTTCGGGCTAGTTTGTGTATCTAGCCGTCTGTCGCTCTGTGTGAGCTGCTTTTTTCCTTGGCTTTTTGTTTGGCTGGAGACTTTGGAATCTTGTTGGCACCTTTTGTTATTTGTTTAATAAGATGGCCGTATGCATCGTTTTGATGCAGAGGCCGGGGAAATCCCCCTTTTCGAAAAAAAAATACAGTATCTGATAGGACAACTCGCATAGGATAAACTCCATGACCTCTGCTCCCGACCCAGTCTCCCAACTGTGCAACTCTGATACAAGGTCTCACGACGTACTTTAAAAGAAAACCATCTTAACCTGTATTGTGAAGGAGTATGGGGTAATCTCAGCCGTCGATGTGTTTAGGGAGGGTGTACGTACTGAAGCAGAAGTGTTTAGGATATATGAATTTAAGTATTATTTTGAATCTGAGCAAGTTGAGGTCTGGTGCCATGCTATATGAAGCTGATATCTTCCAAAGTGCTGCACTGAATAGAGGAAAAGCATGCTGGGTAGTTTGCCCGTTGAGTCTTGTTGGTCGTGCCCTGGATCATGGCGATGATACAATTTGCCGGTCCCCGTCGTTGCCCTGACCTCCCGTAGTCTGCAAACGAGTACTTCATGTGGTTCCACTAATATTCACATGCACTAATAACCCCATGGAATTTATCATGCATGGCGGTCAATGGCACGGGGGAGGGACCAACGGTCAAAACGATGGAGAAATGCTGTTAAAACGGATCTGGGTGTACACCAGGTGGGCTGTGGCGCCTGTCTCCCTTTTCCCTGCAAGACAAGAAAGACCATGCAGCAGCGACCATCGTCGTGTGGGGCGGCGCAGCCATTGCAATCGCCATCGCAAGCCCATTGGACCACTTCCTTGTGTCTCCTCACCACCATTATCGGGCCTCTCTTGAGCCACGGCATGGCAGTCCAACGTCGTCTCGTCATCCTCCATGTCCACTACCTGGATTTACTTACACTCACGTACGTACACGTGATGTTCAGAACGATGTGGAGTAGTATCCTTCCCCTTTCTTGCATGATCGAAAACATGCGGAGACAGCCAGATAGAGGAGAATTCCGTTCCAAGATCACGAGGTTTGGGATGGGCAGGTACGTGTGCATGGCAGGGGAGACATGCCCGCGATCCACAAACCACCGCCACCCATGGCCCAAGACGAAGACGGGTCCGGTCGGCGATTCGCTCGTCAATCACTCATCAGTCTCTCCCGCCATGGCTCCATTATTTCGTCGCCACACCGCGCTCACCGTCGACCTGCAGCGAGCCGTGGTCCTCTCCTCACGACGTAGTGGGGGTGAGAAAGCCAAGCCTGGTCAGAGAGAGAGAGAGAGAGAGAGAGAGAGAGAGAGAGAGAGAGAGAGAGAGAGAGAGAGAGAGAGAGAGAGAGAGAGAGAGAGAGAGAGAGAGAGAGAGAGAGAGAGAGAGAGAGAGAGAGAGAGAGAGAGAGAGAGAGAGAGAGAGAGAGAGAGAGAGAGAGAGAGAGAGAGAGAGAGAGAGAGAGAGAGAGAGAGAAACAAGAGCAGTGTTCTGTTTCTATCCTCCAGTAAAAATCTTGCAGCTGAGACAGGCAACAGCTATGGAGCTCTGGGTTTTCAGGCCAAGTTGCGGCAAGATCATCCTTCTGGTCATAGGTGGTATCAACGTCCATGTTGTGTTCAGTAAAAAACTTGTTGTTCGTTGCAGCTGCCCGTCCAAGATCGGCAGGAACCACGACATGCGCGGGGATCCAAAGCCAGACCCTGGTAATCCACTGTGGACACAGTTTGCAACTTTTCTGAAACTATACATGTACACTACAGTACTACACTGCTTTTTGGGTCATGGTGTATCAACGTCAATGTTGTGTTCAGTAAAAAACTTGTTGTTCGTTGCAGCTGCCCGTCCAAGATCGGCAGGAACCACGACATGCGCGGGGATCCAAAGCCAGACCCTGGTAATCCACTGTGGACACAGTTTGCAACTTTTCTGAAACTATACATGTACACTACAGTACTACACTGCTTTTTGGGTCATGGTGTTGCTGCGTGCATTCGCCCCAATTAATCTGACAGCCATGGGTGTGCCCTGACAGCACGTGTGTCTGTGTATCCGTGTGATGGTAACGGACGGCCCAGAAGGCACGGTGGTTTCATCATCAGAGAATTTGTTTTTTGAACGACAACAGGAGAGCTGTTATATTCATTCTGAAGAAGAAGATGGTACAAGGATCCAAACTGCTTGGTTTATTAAAGGAAAACCAGGCGAAAACCTGCACAGGCCCTAGTAAGACTAGGCATAAAGCACACAAAACATACACTGGTTCATCAGAGAATGAAACGTGGTGCAATGTGGAGCGTGGGCTCAGCTTCCGCGCGCAGATGTTTTTTTGGCCACATCGGTAGTTGCCTTTGTCGACACGGTTCTAGAGTCACTGTGTCGGTGTATCGTTCATCGCTCCCTTTTCACACGTAAGATTGTAAAGTGGGGTGTCTTTTCTTCAAAAGAAAAAAAGTTTGTAAAGTTTGTGTCGCCGTACATCGTTTGGTTGCATGCGTTGCGTCACGACGTGCTCCGCGTCGAGGGGGGCATGTACGGTTCGGCAGCCCGACGCCCTGGCCATGGCTGCAGGTAGCACCCTGGTCCGTGGTCCATCAATCACCCATGCATGCATGACCCTGCATGTTACAACTCGCCAGCCGGCAGCTGCACCATTGGCGTGATGGCGGCCAAACAAACGGGCGATAGTTCCCAATGCCGCCCACTCGCGCTGCGCACGCGCCCACTCCCCGTGCGCGCCCGTGGTCACCACGCCCGGCCGCTCCCTTGATTCCCCTCCACAAGGAGAACAAAATGACGTGCCCGGCAACAAGTGATGATAACTCCGCGACGTAGGTAGGGAGCTTTAACTGGCCGAGAATAATTGGAACGGCCTGCGTCTGCGTGGCTGCTGGGTGAGGTCGGTGTCGATGCGTAGGCACGGCCGCCAATCCACGTCCTGTTGCCCAACACTGTTGAGTGTTGACTGTTGGCCAGTTAACTAACCATCATCGACCGGCACTGCAGCTTGGTTGCTGCCTTGATGCTGCTTGCTAGATTGATTGCGAAACAGTCGTTTGACGAGCCCTACTATATGATGCCCGTATCAGAGAGCGAGCTGTGACACCGTACAGTACAGGTTTCTCGATCCGTTCGGGCGGCGGCCGGTGGTAGGGTAGCCTCGGACGCACACCAATTGTGTTGTGTAGTACAAACGGGGTAAACGTGCTGTGACTAGAAGTAGAGTGCCACGGTTGGTCGTTGATCAGATTTTCCATTTTTCGCCGTGACTCGATCTGACCAACACAACACGTGAGCTCGCTGCATAAGGGCGGGTATTTTCTTGTTAATTATTATTACTACTAGTGCTCTGCTACTTTATTTACCACGACGTGATGGATTTCTGCTCGGTGGGTCTAGCCTTTCTCACCCGAAATGAGACGGTGTGGGCGATCACGTGGCGGGAAAAGATTGACCGGATCCAGCCGGGATCCCTCCTGTCCTGCGTCTGCATGCTATGAGAACCTACCTCCGACGTGACAAATCATAGGGCACCAGACCAGATGCACGTTACAACAAGACGACCGCCGCTGCGCCGTTTCTCGCACACATGCATGCATGCTCCGGCCGTCGATCCATCCCCGGCCACTACGCAGTAGTAGTACAGTACACCTCTCAGAAACCCCACGTTTCTACGCTGGAAAAGGCATAGACCAGTCCAAGTAAAGTAGAGTCGAGTAGAGGGAGTCCATGCACGACTCGCGGCAGCAGCCCACCATGCATGTCAATAACTAACTTGTGGTCCCCTCAAAAAAATACTAACTTGTGGGGCCGGCTGCTGCCGTGACAAGACTTGCCGTGTCCGAAACAGTGCGCGACCCCAACAGTGGCTGGCAAGCTACCGTAGATAGATAGTACAGGCAGGGGCAGGGGCCATGTCCGTCCATGGAGACTGTTTGCCATGCTATCCCTCTATCCCATGTAGCTCAGCTACCGGCTAGGGTGGCCGGCAGGGGCATGCATGGCCGCTACGCTACACTACGGCGCTAGCAGTAGTGGTAGTACACGCCTTTGCTTCCTCCGCCGATCAGCTGCGGCGCCGGCTGACGGGGCACATGGGATAGAACTTACAGCCAGGCATGCATGGTCTGCATGTGACCTCGTGGGTGATGAGGCAACGAGTGGGTTCAGAGATCGCGCCATGGTCGAGTCCCGTCAATCCGTCCGTCTAGCCTATCCTTGACTGGTTGTTTCTTGATCTATTTTATTACGTTTGCGGGGATTCTTGAAAGTTACCATTCACTAGCTTTTATCCCGTCTACTTTTGGCCGCGTTCACAACTTCATCGATAAATTTGTTTGCTTGCTCGTTTGCACCAAAAAATGGAAGTAGCTCCACAATGAAAGGAGCACGCTAAGCATGCATGCTGGCAGATTTTTGCATGCACGCACGCATGCCCTTGAGATTTACTAGTTGCATGTCGTATTGAAACGTACGTAGTGCAATCTGGCCATACATCCTACAGGCTACAGCCACAAGGCATTACCGTACTGTTATATACTCCTGCATGCACAAACAGGAGTAGGATTTGCAGTGCATGGCTGAGATTTCATGTGGACGGACAACGCGGCATGACAAAGAGCATAATGGAGGGCCCTGCCCAGTCATCCCCATACCGTAACAGTATCCCGTTATTGCATGCGTCTCCGCCCACCAACGCTAGCCTACAACTACAACTCAACTGCTATCTCTCTCCTCGTGTTTCTTTTCTCTGTCGGACAAACAAAACATGGCAGTACCACGATCCATGACGGCGGCTTACTTTACCCTGTCCGTCCATGCCACGCCATGCCCCGTCCTGGCCGATCGCCAGGTCGAACGGCTATGTGTGTCATGTCAGGGTCGGGCAGCCCCACCGGGACTAAATTTCGTGGACTCTTTTCTGAAACCTATTCGAAATTTAACTTTAGTTTAAAAAAAATTCGAGATCTGACCCTTTTGCTACCGTGAGGGACCATGGCGGTAGGGTATAACAGCCTACCGTCAAGGTCCCTGGCGGTAGGGTTGCATGCCCTACCGTCAAAAAACTCCTAAGTATTGAACACAGTGCGTGCTCGTGCCTACCGCCAAACACCTTGGCGGTAGGGTTGTGCAGGCTACCGGCAGTCCGGTTGACGGTAGCGATGTTTCCTACCGCCAAAGTCCCTGACGGTGGGTTGTTAGACCCTGCCGCCATGGACTCTGACGGTAGCAAAAGGGTCAAATCTTGAAAAAAATAATTAAACTACGGTCAAATCTTAAATAGGTTTCAGAAAAGGTCAAAACATGAAAATTTGCCTCCCATCAGGGAAAAGGTCTGAGCGGCGCCATGCAGTTCCGTCTCATCGGCTGGTGCCAGTTCGTTCGTTAGAGTTGCGGTGAGATCGGTCGAGCGCAGGCAGCTGGTCAGGTTGTGGTCGAAGCAACGGTCTCTAGATGGGAAGTTCAGATTTGTGCCACTCCTCCCTGCCTGCTACTGCTCGATAGCTTGGGCGCATGCATGAATCCTGATCCACTCGTATGTTTGGGATATTGGACTTCTTTATAAAGTTATTGCCAAAATGGTATACGGCTCTCCAACGCCGACACTCATATCGCCAGCATATGTCTGAATCGCGTGATCCGATTGTGTTTTGTTATCCCCCCTCCCCCCATCTGGGCCCCCCTAGGGCTTGTGGCCACCCTGTAGGTCTTCTGGCCTCCTCTTCAAGTTTCATGGGTGTTTTTTGTTCAAAAAAAATTATCGTGAAACTTTTACTCTGTTTGTTCTCCATTTGATATTTCTTTTCTGTAAAACTCAAAAAAAAAATAGAAACTTGCGCTGGGCTCTAGGTTAATAGATTAGTCATAAAAATAATATAAAATAGTATATTAATGCATATAAAACATCCAAAACAGATAATATAATAGCATGGAACAATTAAAAATTATAGATACATTGAAGACGTATCAGGTGTGCATATGTGCGTTTATAGGGGTGAGTATATGCGTGTATATATGTGCGCTTGCATCTGTACCGTGTTAAAAAGATAATTAATTTTCTTTTTCTTGCAAAAAAATAATAATATTTGATAGTTATTTTTGCACTAATATTTATATACTAGCTTTGTTTGGCTCCCCTATACTCAAATCTTGGCTCCGATGCCCTTAGAGCAAGTATAATAAGGTGATGTGGGCGGGCAGTAAGGCTTAAAATATTATATCTTTATCGAGTTGGATGAGAGAGAAGAGGGAAGAAAATCTTATACGACCGGGTCGCATGCTTCCGAGCGAACGACCCTACCCATCGAGCGACGCGTGTATTCCTCAATCTCCAAGCGACCGGTCTATCCAGTGATTCATCGTTACCATTAATTCCCTTTCAGAAGAAATTAATCCCCTTCCAAATTGTACTGCCCAGCCCGCCGCCAGTGCTGGCTTCTCTATTGCTCCATCATGGAGCCCATGTCCGGCGAGCTAGTAGGTGGACGGCCGTCACACAACTGGTATCACAAGGGGCATATGAGGATCAGGAGCCAATGGAGCAGCTACTCCGTCGAGCCGGCACCGGGAGTAGGGGGAGTCCTCCACTTACCAATGCGCTCCCCGCCGGCAATCCGTCTGCCTAGCTCAGATCCAGCAGCGCCCGCAAGGAGCAATTCTGTTTAATTAATGCCGTCAGCATGTTTCTCACGAACTCCACGAGGTCGCCGGTGAACTTTTCATCGTCGTCAAGACAACCTGCGAGGGTGATTCACACTAGAAAAAAGGAGCAGGAAGAGCCAGTACGAGTATGACGAGGGGCTGCAACACATGGAATCAGGGATGGACGAGTGGGGAAGAAGAAGTGGGTTGCTTGCTTGGAGATTCGCGCTTCCATGTGTCCACCGACGGGTAGGGTCGTTCGCTCGGAAGCATGCGGACCGGGAGAGAAGAGAAGCGGGTTGTAGATTTACAGCCGGCTGTAGCACGGGCTTTAAGAAGGTATGTGAGAGTGTATGATGGATCACGTGATTAAAGAAGTAGTAATTTTTTGTAGCCCATTATTATGCATGTTGGCTATTACGTTGGCTATAAATGACATGATAACTTGTTTTTCCTGGCACAGAACGCATCCCTAGGGTCTCGTTATCTCGTGACTGTCTTCTGCGCCATTATTTTTCTTCTAGAACTGAAAATAAAAACAGTTACCGGTGGGCCAGCAATGACACGGCAAATGGGCTACACTACACATAAGGCCAACTCCATCGCACGACCCCAAACGGACGTCCGCTTTGCCCAGATTCGATCCGTTTGGGTAGGACAATGTGGTCGTGTCCAGGCCTGTCCCGGGATGCGGTGGCCGTGCGCCCAGCGCGCGGCCGCATCCTTTGGCCCCATCCTGTCTGCCACGGCCAAAAATGCCCATATATGCATATCAAAACAAGTTTGCACGTCCAAATATTAATTGTCTGGAAATAAAAATAGTTTTACAACCCAATCAAAATTGTCTCTAATAAAATAGTTTTACAACCAAATCAAAATTGTCTTGAATGAACATGATGAACCAATACATCTATTGGTTGCCAATATGACTCTACACGTGCTCAACCAAGTCATTTTGAAGATCCAAATGAGTGTGCCAATCACGTAGTTCATGATGAAATTGGACAAACTGTTCAAACGTGGCCGGTTCTTGGTGCAGGTGCTCAACATTTTCACCTTGATAATCAAATCCTTGGTCGAAGATCTTGTCATCACGCTCGTCCTCGACGACATGTTGTGCATGATCACACAAGCTGTCATCACCTCCCAAAGCTTCCCTTCATCCCAATGTCATTGCAGGGTTTCGAACGATACCCCATCGGGATTTAAGCAAACCAAAAGCACGTTCCACATCCTTTCTAGCACTCTCTTGCATTTGGGCAAATCTCTTTCTCTTCTCACCTTGGGGGTTCGATATTGTCTTCACAAAAGTTGACCACTGACACTAGTAGAAAAATGGCCTAATGTGAAGCACAATAGTGCCGGTTCCAACGGCTAGGCGGGCGGCGAACATTAGTACCAGTTCGTGGCGAAACTTTAGTACCGGTTCGTGCCATGAACCAGTAGTAATGAGGTCAAGGCAGACTCGTGTCAGGCTGGGGGCCCACCAAAACCTTTATTACCGGTTGGTTATATGAACCGGGACTAGAGATGCACCTTTAGTCCCGGTTCGTATAACCAACCGGTATTAAAGGTCATCCTATATAGACCCCTTCGTCGAGCCCGAGCGCTCTGTTCTTCCCCTTTCCCCTCTCCTCTGTTTTCTTCCTCTTCCTCTCAAGTTCACACTTCATTTTTGCCAAAAAATTGTGAAGATTTGAAGGCACTCCATCCATCCAAGTGATCACTAAGGTTAGCAACTCTGTCCTTTCATCTCTCATTGCTAGATTAGCTCTTGCAATGCTCTATAAGTATAGTGATTTGTGGGTTTTATTTTGGCAGAAATTATATGTGGTAGTATTTGATTTATATGCAATATGAGGTCAAAATAACTCTTAGTTTGGATATGTAGGTGTGATTTACTTAGTGCCTTCCCGTCTCCGTCGTAACCATCGTTGATCGCCGGCACCACCTTGTGGTGAGCCTCTTATTCTTATCTTTTTTATATAAAAAAATCATGTTTGTGTGATTTAGATATATATTTACTCGTATAATTATCTTACATGTACGCTGCTTGTTATACATAGTGCCATGGTTTTGATATCCGTCCCCGTCGGCCCTCGTCTGGGTTATGATTCAGATGTTGTATATTCTCTTTTATAACTATTTGTTGCATTTCGTGTTTATGAAAAATTATGTCCATCAAGTTGACATAGATATTTTTACATAGGAGGTATGTGAACCGGAAATTCCAACCGACCCTATTGTCGAGAGGTTAAATTTAGTTGAAAGAGAAAACCAGTATTTGAAAAAATTTTGAAAAGAATTGAGGGGGAGAAGATGGAATTGGATTTGCATGTTGCCGATGTCAACGATGATCACAAGATCAAGATGGAGAAAATGCTCTTAAAGATTGGAAAGATTAAAAAATATGCCATTGATAGTGAGGCTTGGTATCATTATGTTGTTGGATCAATTGTTACCTAAGTTGCGATCTTGATCGCATTTGTTGTTGCATTTAAATACTTTAGTTAGAGATTTATTTGTATGTTTGTTTTATAAGAATAAGTGTTGTATGAACTTGTATTAATTTGGTATTTTCGGTGTTGTGTAATGAAGATGAGCCGACAATGGATGTACGATGATCGATGCTCTCCCCAGTTCGTTAATGGCGTGCATACTTTTCTGCTTGCGGCTGAGGCAAACAAGTGGGCGGATGGTTTTATGCCTTGTCCATGTGCTGGCTATAAGAATGGTCAGAATTACTCTAAGTTAAAACCCATTCACGTCCACCTGTTTGAGTCCGGTTTCATGCCCACTATAATGTTTGGACCAAGCACGGAGAAAGAGGGGTTATGATGGAAGACAATGAAGAAGAAGAGGATGACCATAGCTATCCTGGCCATGGGTTCACTGAATACGATGATACAACAATGGGGGAAGATGCTCAGCGGAAAATGCGGGAAGAAGCTGAGCCGGTAACAAGCCCAACCTCAAGTACTTGCGGGTGTTCAGGTGTAAGTGTTTCATTCTCAAGAAAGGTGTTCGTTTGTCTAAATTTGAGGCTAGAGCTCAAGAGGGCATATTTGTTGGTTATGCTACAAACTCTCATGCTTAACGTGTCCTCAATAAGTCCACAGGACTTATTGAGGAGACGCGTAACATGGAGTTTGATGAGAATAACGGCTCCCAAGTGGAGCAAAGTGGCACTTTGTGATGTAGGTGATGAAATTCCTCCCCAAGCCATAAGAAGAATGGAAGTTGGTTTTATCCTACCCATTGAGGATCCCCTTGTGGCCGAAGGAGAAGGACAATGTTCCACTCAAGTGGAACCATCACAAACCCAAGGCCCACACGCTTCCGAAGAACAAAGTGAAGGCCCTCAACCTCATGTACAAGACCAAGGACAAGATCAACCTCAAGATGGTGTTGAACCACCAAGTGAACATCAAGGTCAAGTTCTCTCCTCCGAGCAAGTTCAAGATCAAGAGCACGCTCAAGTTCAAGAACAAGCTCAAGACGACGCTCGAGATGATCAAGTGACCGCTCCTCAACTCACTCTTGAGGAGGAACTAGAGCGAACGGGGGCGTCGTGCCGCCAAGATTGCATCCAAGCTCTCTACAAACGGTAATCTTATGAAAAATGTGCTTGGAAGCATTCGAAAGGGGGTAAGCACTCGTAGACAATTGGTAAACTATTGTGAACATCACACGATTTTCTCTTGTGTTGAACCCCAAAAGGTCTATGAGGCGCTCGAAGATCTGGATTGTCTTAATGCCATGCATGAAGAACCCAACAAATTCGAGCACAATAAGGTGTGGAGATTGGTGCCAAGGCCAACGGGGAACCATAATATCATTGAAACCAAGTGGATATTCAAGAACAAGTAAGATGCTCATGGAATTATTGTCTGCAACAAGGCTCGCTTGGTAGCACAAGGCTACTCCCAAGTCGAGGGTATCGACTATGGTGAAACCTTTGCCCCCGTTGCTCACCTTGAATCCATTCGTTTGTTGATTGCTTATGCTTCTCATCATAACTTTAAGTTGCAACAAATGGATGTGAAGAGTGCTTTTCTTAATGGTCCTATTAATGAGTTGGTGTATGTCAAACAACCCCCCGGGTTCGAGGATCCCTATTTTCTTGATCATGTGTACCAACTCGATAAGGCACTCTATGGCCTTAAACAAGCCCCACGTGCGTGGTATGACCACCTTACCGAGTTTTTGCAAGATCGTGGGTTTGAAATTGGGAAAATCGACCCCACTCTTTTTACGACGAAGGTCAAAGGAGAGTTGTTTGTGTGCCAACTATATGTTGATGATATTATCTTTGGTTATCCTAACAAAGCATTCAATGAGGAATTTGCCGCTCTCATGACCTCAAAGTTCAACATGTCCATGATGGGAAAGTTTAAGTTCTTTCTCTGGTTCGAAGTCAAGCAACGAAGAGAAGGAACCTTCATCAACCAAGTCAAATACACTCAAGACATGCTCAAGAGATTCAAGCTAAGTGATGTCAAGGCGGCTTCCACTCCAATGCCCGTCAACCACCAACTTGACATAGATCCCAATGGTAAAGCGGTGGATCAAAAGGTATATCGCTCCATGATTGGCTCCTTGCTTTACCTTTGTGCATCTAGACCGGATATCATGTTGAGTGTGGGAATTTGTGCACGGTTTCAAGCCGCACCTAAGGAAAGCCACTTTGCGGCGGTCAAGCGAATCTTTCAATATTTGGCTCATACCCCAGACTTTGGCTTATGGTACCCAAGAGGAGCAAACTTCAACCTTGTAGGCTATTCGGACTCCGATTGGGAGGGAGAAAAAGTGGATAGGAAGTCAACTTCCAGAGGGTGCCAATTCCTTGGTTGCTCTTTGGTGAGTTGGTCTTCTAAGAAGCAAAGTTGTGTGTCTCTCTAGTCCACCGAAGCGGAGTATGTGGCCACCGGTAGTTGTTGTGCACGACTTCTATGGATGAGGCAAACTTTAAAGGATTACGGTGTCATTTGTGACAAAGTGCCACTGTGGTGTGCCAATGGAAGTGCCATCAAGATCTTTCTCAAGCCGGTGCAACAATTCAAGACGAAGCATATTGAGATTCAGTATCACTTCATCCGGGATCATATTAGGCGAGGGGAGATCGAGCTCAACTATGTCAACACTCATGATAACCTTGCAGATATCTTCACGAAGCCTTTGGGTGAAGGAAGATTTCGCGAGTTAAGGCATGAGCTAAATATCATTGATTCGAGCAATGTGGCTTGAACCCTTGCACACCCCACCATACTCAACTTGTTATCTTGTTTAGGTGTAGGCATAGACATAGGGGGAGTGTTGTTCTCTCAATGAACTCTCCCTCCCCCCATTATGCATAAATTGATCAACTCTTTCACATTAGCCATTCCTGATGGTATGTGTGCTTCAAAGATGAGTTTTGGTCATGGGCCCAAGGATAATCCTTCGCGGTGCCATACCAATTTACTCAAACGTAGGTGGCTCCGGCCACCGCCCTCTCTATGGAGAGGTTGTGTCGCGTGTTTGGACCTTGTTGTCTTTTGCCTTTCTTTCTTCGTGTCGAGCTTTTGTTTGAGTTGCCTCGTGTGTTAGCTCATTGGTGTGTCTGTTCGCTTGAAGGTTGCATTGCAAAGGCTGTTTTCCTCTCTTGTTTGCAAAACATGCATTTTATTGGGTCTACGGTACTACCGTGGCTTGCCACGGTACTACCGCAGGAGCTGTGCACAGCACTACCGCAACCAGCACGATAGTAATTTTTTACTGCCGCTGGAAGAGCGGTACTATCGCCCCGTGTGCGGTACTTCCGCCCGGGCGGTACTATCGCGACGACCCGCGGTACTACCACGCAGTCACAAGCGCGTGGGGGTTAAGAGCGGGCGGGGGAGTTCCAACTCCCCCATACCCATTCAACTCATTTTCCCCACGTCGTCTCTCTCTCTCTCTCTCCTGCCCAAGAACAATGCCGGAGGACCTCGCCGGATCTCCATCTCCGGCTGCTCTCCTCGCATTCCGTCTGGTGGGATCGTTCCCCACTATGCTCTCTTCCCATGGAACAAGGTGGTGGCTCCGATTCCAATGTCCGTAGTTCGAATCCCGTCCGTGACACGGGCTCAAAGCGCCTGCGCAACCAAGATGAGGCTCCAGAGGGCTCCAATGCCCCCAACGCACAACCAAGACCACCGCCACCAAGACCAGGTAGTCATCATTGGGGATGGATGAGATGCCACTAGCCGAGTTTGTCACTTGAAGGAAGATTAACACATATGTGAATCCCCGTGCAAACTTCAAAGGGAATGATTTGTTCTGGACCAAGCAGCAGAATTTTATCTTTTTGGATGTGATCAAGGCCAAGCAGAACATCTACGTGGATGTGCACTGGATTGACATGGTTCATATGAGGCAGGATAAACACCGGGCTTATTTTGGTGAGGGTTTGGACCTGATGGAGTAGTTTGGCATTGAGGACTTGATTACTTTCCACTTGGACTTTGACCCTGAGATTGTGGCTCAGTTCTTTTCCTCGGTCCACTTTCCATATTGATGAGGCATGGACCATGACGTGGATGACCAATGGACGACGGATGACCGCTAAGTGGAAGGAGTTCATGGATCTTCTACTGGTTCGTGATGAGGGGCTCAACTCACCCGTTGGTGTTCGCCCTTATGCCAACCCCGAGTCCGCCAGCAAGAACAAGCTTCAGCAATACTATGTTGAGAAGCAGCTTCCCAGTGGCAAGAAGGCGTGGGTGTTGAACCCATTCCTTGACATCATGCGTCGGATCTTCCGCAACTCCCTCTTTCCACACATTGGTGACAAGGATAAGGTACATGCCTATCTCATGGATATGATGCTCATCTGTGAGGAGGCGCGTCGTGCTCAGACGCAACCACTTGATGTCTCACATATCATGTGGTGTGAGCTACGGTTTGCGGTGTTCAACCGTAAGGTACCCATCTATGGACCTTACCTGTTTCACTTGATCTCGAAGACTTGGGAGAAGCTCTATCCCAATGATGAGTTTGTTGCCCCTGACTGGATCCGTCACAAGCCCATCAAGCCTCAGTGGGCTACCACCACTACCCGTGTTGAGGCAGAGGCTGCTCAGATGGACGTGGATGAGGATGAGATTGAGGAGGAGGAAGCGGATGAGGACAACTCTGCTGGGTATGCTCCTCCCTCTACTGAGCCCTCGTGGGCTAAGAAGCTGAAGGCCAAGATGAAGGCCTTGTTCTATATGCAAGCCAAGGAGCAGTACAGGACCCATGTTGCTTCCAAGGAGAGTCACCGCCGCGACAAGAGGATCTTGAGGACGTTTGGCGAGGAGATATCCAGCGGGTCTGAGAAGCACATCTCGCCAAAGGCAGAATGGATGGCGAAGCATGCCTACCAGTGGACTGAGTCTGAGGAGGATACCATCCCCGCTATCGAGACCGACGAGGAGCGTGACGAGTGATTGCTCCAGCTTGAGCCACCACATGTGTCGTAGGGGTTCTCTCTGCCTTTTTGGTGTCTCGATGCCAAAGGGGGAAAGACTGTAGGATTTGCAAGTCGTGTCGTGTGTTGTCTCGCTTTGCTTTTGTTCATTTGAACCTCATTTTCTTTGGTTTGTCTTGTGCTCGTGAGTCGTATTTCCTCATCATATGGTGTAAGACATATGCACTCTAGCGTATCGTATTGTCTTTCATGCTTAGTAGCCCATGAGGTTATGATATCTTATGCCAGTTACTTTTGCTTATGTTTATTATCTTGCCTCCTTGCTTAGTATTAGTTATTTTATTGCAACATATGTCTTGTCTATAAAATATAGGGGGAGTGTTGATCCTAGTATGTGTGTCGTGCAGTCCAAAGCACTTCTCTAGTGTGCACACATCTAGGGGGAGCCCGTCTATATTTTATAGATGTTGGGTTTGCATATGCTTCATTTTATATCCCTATGTGCAAATCCCGTATTGTCATCAATTCACCAAAAAGGAGGAGATTGTAAGGGCATATTTATCCCTTAGTAGTTTTGGTGATGGATGACAATGCTTTTGCAGACTAATCGTGTGCATTGAACATTTCAGATATATCATGCCTAAGCACAAGACGATCTGGTGCCCCTCGAAGATCATTGAAGATGGCGTTTCTTTATATTTCTTTTCGGTGGATTTGAGTCGTGGGAAAGCCGTACTATTAAGAGGGGGTCCGCAATGAAAAGGTTTAGAAAAGCCGTACTATTGAAGATAGTGTTTCTCTACGTTTCTTTTCGGTGGATCGATCCTTTCAAGAACGAACGTTTGATCTACTTTATTCCTTGGCAATGCACTGGTAGCGACGGCTAGGCTCAGGTTGCTAAGCATCGACAGCGACGGCTACGTGGTGGCCTCCGATAATGGAGAATGGGATCCCTCCGATTTTGCGATCCACCACAAGAAGTTGGATGAGGAGGACCCTTCAATGAGCTCTTCGCAAAAAATTACACACATTCTTGTAACCATGTAACCTCATCAATCTAATGTCTCCATGAAAGTTCCCTTCAGATAAATGTGCAGCCACTGTATATTTCTAATGATGATGGTACGATCGCAGTATTACAGGTGAAACAGTATCGCCAGACCATCACGGCGCGGAGTTGGAGTTGAGAAAAGTGGATTTCCACCGAAGGAGTGCTTCTCCTTGGGGCTGATTGCACTGGCCATACTAAGCGGCAGCATAGGGGAGACAAAGTAACTGGGATAAATAGGTTGTACAGGTACTTCAAGTTGCAGAAATGCATTAGTAAAGTTCCTCCAATGATAAGTGGCCAAATATGTTGTCTAAACAAGTAGATACACATACGTGGGTCAAAAGAGCATCATATTACAAGAGATCACTTGGTGTGAAACTAGGTGTTGGACTCATACATGGGCATGAATCCACTCTTTGAAGGACTGACGACTGCATGTTTGGGTTATTAATATATTTTCTGCTACAAAACCATTATCACTTCAGTAATAAATACATGGGCCTCATTGGAGTATATCTTATATCAAAACCGGTGATGATTAAGTATGGATCCTTAAAAGAAATAAAATTAAAGGCTCGTAGCAATGCACGGGCATTCTACTAGTGTAATCTAGATTATTGACTCTAGTGCAAGTGGGAGACTGAAGTAAATATGCCCTAGAGGCAATGACAAAGTTGTTATTTTATATTTCCTTATTCTTGATAAATGTTTATAATTTATGCTAGAATTGTATTGATCGGAAACCTTAATACATGTGTGAATACATAGACAAACACTATGTCCCTAGTGAGCCTCTACTTGACTAGCTCGTTGATCAAAGATGGTTAAGATTTCCTAACCATGGACATGAGTTGTCATTTGATAACGGGATCACATCATTAGGAGAATGATGTGATGGACAAGACCCATCTATTAGCTTAGCATAATGATCGTTCATTTTTGTTGCTATTGATTTCTTCATGTCAAATACATATTCCTTCGACTATGAGATTATGCAACTCCCGAATACCGGAGGAATGCCTTGTGTGCTATCAAATGTCACAACGTAACTGGGTGATCATAAAGATGCTCTACAGGTATCTCCGAAGATGTTTGTTGAGTTGGCATAGATCGAGATTAGGATTTGTCACTCCGAGTATTGGAGAGGTATCTCTGGGCCCTCTCGGTAATACACATCATAAGCTTGCAAGCAACGACTAAGGAGTTGGTCACGAGGTGATGTATTATGAAACGAGTAAAGATACTTGCCGGTAACGAGATTGAATTAGGTATGCAGATACCGACAATCGAATCTCGGAAAAGTAACATGCCGATAGACAATGGAAATAACGTATGTTGTCATAACAGTTCAACCAATAAAGATCTTCGTAGAATATGTAGGAACCAATATGAGCATCGAGGTTCCGCTATTGGTTATTGACTACAGAGGTGTCTCGGTCATGTCTACATAGTTCTCGAACCCGTAGGGTCCGCACGCTTAACGTTCGATGACGATATCGTATTAAATGAGTTATGTGATTTGGTGACCGAATGTTGTTCGGTGTTCTGGATTAGATCACGGACACGACAGGAGTCTCAAAATGGTTGAGAGGTAAAGATTGATATATAGGACAATAGTATTCGGACACCTGAAGTGTTCCGGAGTGTATCGGGTATTTATCAGAGTACTGGAGGGGTTACCGAAACAGACGGGGGAATATATGGGCCATATGGGCCATGAGAGGGGAGCACACCAGACCACAATGGGTGGCGCCCCCCCCCCCCCTATGGCATGTGGCCAAATTGGAGAAGGAAAAAGGGGGGTTCAGCCCCCCTTCCCTTTCTTCTCTGATAATATAAGGAAGGGGGCACCACTTGGGGAAACACCAAGTAGGATTCGGATCCTACTTAGGCGCCCCCTGGCTGCCTCTCCTCCCTTCCCACCTATATATATGTGGGGAGGGGGTGCCTAGAACACACAACAACAATTGTTAGCCGTGTGCGGCACCCCCCTCCATAGTTTATACCCCCGGTCATATTTTCGCGGTGCTGAAGCGAACCCCTGCGAGGTTCACTACACCATCACCGTCACCATGCCGTCGTGCTGACGGAACTCATCTACTTCCTCGACATCTTGCTGGATCAAGAGGATGAGGGACGTCACCGAGATGAACGTGTGCAGAACTCGGAGGTGTCATACGTTCGGTACTTGATCGGTCGGAGCGAGAAGAAGTTCGACTACATCAACCGCGTTGTCAAACGCTTCCGCTTACGGTCTATGAGGGTACGTAGACACACTCTCCCCCTCGTTGCTATGCATCTCCATGGATAGATCATTGCGTGTGCGTAGAAATGTTTTTGTTTTGCATGCAACGTTTCCCAATAGTGCCCGGTTGGGAAGAAAGAGAGCAAAGAGTTCCATGCATGTGAAGAGAGAGAAAAGAGAGAAGGACCACAGGGAGGCTCTATATTGGTCAAGTGCATGTCTGGACTCCCACAAGCTCCCTTGTGTTTGTCTCGGATTTCCCAGAAAATGAACGTCTGAATCACTTCACCGACCGATTAGTTCCTCATTGGATGACAAAAATTGACGCAAAAGGTCCGAACACCACAATCCGGACATATACCAGAGCTTTGAGGGTTTCCTTTGAAGATGTCTTTAGTAGAGTCAAAATCAAATAATAAAGAAAACCGTTTGACCTATTGTCAAAACTAAACTTAGCAATCTCATGAGCCGTTGTGTTCATTTGACGATTGATCTTAAAATTATTTGCAAGCTTTATAATGCTTAGTGCTTCCCTCTTAAGATAAAAAAAAGGACCTGTCAAGAATATCATTTGTAAGAAAGGAAACCACAAAGGAGCTATTAGATTCTACAGTAATGGAATGGGGAGCGGTTTGTTTTTTCTGTAATTATGAAGTGCACCTGTTAAATGCACCAGTATTTTTCTTCTAAATTGAAGCTCGCCGGCGGGCCAGCAAATAGCAATGACACGGCACATGGGCTACAGCTGCACACAACAAGGTTCCTGCGCAGGCATAGATAAGACTATACGGACACAGAAGCCCCTCTCGTCTCTGTCTCTGGTCAACTGCCTTTCCTCTGGTCATCAGAGACCCGGGGTACCACTGTGACTAGCTTGTTTTGGCAGATCATCAATGTTAAACACTTTCAGTTGAAAGGCCGCCACACAGTATGCATCGAGGAGTTAACACGCGCCGTACTAGTCTCACAGAACAGCGGCAAAACTTCAGATTAAGTTTCGTTGTTGGACCTACACAGCTACTACGCGCTAATCATGCACGGGAGCTTAGCAGTCACGTCGATGAGATGTTTGCTGTTAGGGGGCTGTTCCTCCGTTACGCTTTTGTCCCGTTGACCGCCACCCAGAAGAGCACCTCATGTCACGTACCATTGATTAATCCCACATATAACTCCTACTGAAACATCGGATCATCCCTACTGTCATGTTAGTGCACTGTACCTCAACAGATTACGCCCGCCCTACAAAGATCTAAATGGCAGCACGCCTGGGCCGGCGTGTCGAACCGGAGCATCAAATCATCCGCAGTGCTTTTTTTTCAGGGAAAGCATCAAATCACCCTGGTTAATCCGCAATCAGTTTGTGTATTGCTCCATGTGCTATCAGTTCTGAACAGGGACGGGACGCGAGGAAAGAAAGCCTGATTAAGCGGCGTGGCACGACATGGGAGGGAAGCAACAAGATCTCTAAGACTAAGCTACTACTTCCTTCATCTGAAAAAGTTTGTCTCTAACATCAAATTTGTGTTAGATATATCCATTTAAGAAACAAACTTGCGATAAATTTTTTCGGACGGAGTAAGTACATGGATTAAGAACAAATTAAGAGAGGGGAGCTAGCTAGCAGCATAGCCGGGGAGTAGCTAACTGATATAGTTCGATGATCGACGGCGCAGTAATTTGCAAAAGAGGTCGGTGCTATCACATCTTTGTCCCGAAGGGCCAGATACATCGACCTTTTCGGCAGCGCCGTCCGTTTCGGCTTTCGGCCACGCCGGCCGACAAGACCCGCGCCTCCGAGCGCTCCCAGCTGGAGCAGTACGTTGATCTGTTTTTATTTTGGAACAACTTGTAGACTTTGAATTTGGGACGACGATCGATGCCATTTGCTTGAATGAAATCTAGGGAGCACAGCACTACTAGGAGTACACTAGTACTTTCTTCGAGAATTGGTTTGATGTCAATATTTGACGAGCCAGACAAAAGTTGCCAAATGCTGGAAATTTCCTCAGAGATTGGCAACAGAAGCTGGTACTCCACCAATTAGGTAACGATTTTTGAACTTGCCAACACATTTCCATGCCAAACCGTGGCATCAAACCAGTCAACCTCAAAATGTTTTACACAATTTTAATGCAGAGTCAAAGACCCTTTATGGAAAATGTGTTGAAGTTTTTTTAACAATTTTCACTCAAGCTTAATTCAATCTAGCAACATAATAAATGTGCTGACATAGCAAATCACATACCACAGAAAAGAAACATTTAACACATTTATGTAGGGACCAAAATTACACGCGGACACAAAGAACATACTAGTTCGACGAAAACCTCAGCAAATCAGCGTCTTCCATCATGCTGAGGTGGCCATCCACCGTAGATGAAGTAGTTCTATGCCGAGGAAGTAGTCAACTAGAGGCAAAACGCACCGAGACGCTCCTCAACAGCCTTATCGCCACTCACCCAGTGCAGGTTGTCAAATGAGTGGTTTGAAGGCCTACTCTATCGTGCGATTTGTGTACGCAGTGGCCGGAAAGCAGCATAGCACAAGGAATTTGGGAAGTGTAGTGTTATGTCCGGATTTGCTACTGTTGTTCTATGTAGCCTCTATCATCCATATCTTCCTCACATAGAGAAGACGCGTGGAGACACATGGAAAACACAACTGCCACGTGTTGGAAGAAATCTCCGGAGGCGGGGAACCTGTCCACAACGAGTTCGAGAATTCATTACATCAGAGGTCTGCAATAGAACCCAAGAGAAAAATTAGTTCACCCAACTAGCTGCATAACATTAGCTCGAGCTTGAGCTCAAGCTCGGTTCATGAAACACGATGCAAGCGTTGCGTCGCTAGTCCAGTGAGTGAGTGAGTGTGCGCGTTGTTCCTCTCTTTTCTTGTGCTACACGGTGGAAATGTGTGACTAATTTTGTGTGCGTGTCATGCAAGTCAAACGAGCCTTTTAGATTTCGGAAAATTATATCGGGCTGAGGTACAAGATTTAGTGGGTCAAGGCCCATAAAATCTGAAGAAATGTATTGAAAACATTCATACTCCGTCTTAGGAACTCTTTATCCCTTAAACAAATATTAGGGCATCTTTTGACCATAGCGTTGTGAAATACATGACTAGAAAAAACACAGAAAGACAAGGTTATAGCAGTGCCTAATGGCGATCACGAAACACAGAAAAATTGCAGAACTAGTCCTTTGGATGGAACATTCGAAAGCATAAGAAACCCAACAAATTCTGCGTGACTTATTCTTAAGAGGAGGTCGTGGATGTTTAGAATTCTATCGAATTGAGACATAGATATATATTCCAAGCTAATTTGGGTGCCCTTTGATCCAAAGGCACCATATCATGTGTCTCAAAAGAAGACATGGTCTGATCATCGGCCGTCAACTACCCAACATGAGTATTACATTACATTCCAACACGAGTGCTTTACATTACATTACTCGCGTCGGCTATGCCTGCGTGTGTCCTTTCCCTCTTGGGGGTGTCATTGTGGGTCCCCTCTCTATGCATGAGCTCCGTCGAAGATGAGACCTTTCTACGGATTTCAGTCATATAAAACCCCATGGATGGATGGATTTATAGTCGTAAGCTCTAGCAACCAAGCTAGCGCTCTGTTGTTAGCTTGGCGCCCACCAAGATTGAGAAAACAGTGTATACGCTCTTCAAAATTTCATGTAAAACAACCAACATTTTGACTCCCCTAATGCTTGGCAATTAGTGTTTGACACTCCCTTCCATTGATTCCTGGCTTGGTCCCTATTAATGAGCATGAGCTCATTTGCTCCGGTGATGAACAATAATTTTCAAAACAACATGAAAAAAAGTCTTAAAATCTGAAAAATTTAGCACCAAAGATGCTCAAGCTTAAATGGTGATTGGAATATTTTGTGGGATTTGCATCGGTAGATCTCAGAAATATTTATATAAATTGAAGCTTTGAAAAAGGTTTGAAATTCAGATTTGGGGGCACTGTTTTTGTCTTTTTGCACCACAAAATTTTAAACACACCTAAAAAAATTTGAGCATCCTTCATGTAAAAAAATTCAGATTTGTGTAATTTTCCTCACATATTTTAGAGTTTACTGTTCATTCACAAGGAGACGAGCATGGTGTCAGCCAGCAATTACCATTGTGGGCAATGGAGTTTTCCCAGGGAGAGAAAAAGATACTCCCTCCGTCCGGTGAAGAGTGTACATCTAGAAATTTTAGGATAAATTATGGAGTTAAGTAAAAGATGCATTGGAAAAGTGCAAGCCACCATCTCTCTTCCGCTTTAATTACCCAACCCCCAATGAGCTAAGTGCATGTAGAAATTAAGAAGACCATATATAGATTGCTATTGGTCTTGATTACCGTGTGATGAGAGAAAAGTATTTTTTTCCTATTTTAAAGTGCATTGGAAAGATAGAAGTACACTCTTTTGTCGACAAATTTTAAAGTTAGATGGACACTCTTCACTGGACGGAGGGGGTAAAAACAAGAATATGACTTCTCTCGCGGGATGAATTCTTTTTGCAAATATTGATGTTTTTTTCACATATAACTCATATTTTATGGGTCTAATTTATGGTCAAAGTTTAATTTAAAATGTGTGCGCCTCTTATGCAGGGGAAAGTAGAAAGCTGTTTGAATTCGACGAGAGTTTTCCGCTGGTTTGCACCGGAGGGCTATGGTACGGAGGGGAGGGACGAGAGGCGAGAGATGATCTGGGAAACCGACACTTCTCTAGTTCCCATGAAACACTGCTTTCGGCCACTCAGAAAGGTGATACAACAGCTGGCGAGACCTACTAGCTAGGAAGCCCGCCACGCCTTGGAGGTGCATGTGCTCTCTACTGTACTGGGCCACTCGTTGGTGCTAAGCTCTCCTTATTTAATGTTTTACTAGCTAATCTATTTTATGCATTGGTGAGTTTATTTCATTTAATTGCTTTTGTCTAGGTTCACATGTTTGGCATTGGTTCTTCCTGAGGTCATCAAACTCACATCTTTTTTCTTTATTACCATGTCACATCAAATTTTTTGTTTACATAACAGCCTTAGCGCATGTACAAAGTGAAGCATTGAGAAGGGTACTCTCCCATCTCTTCGTGATATCTTTGTCTCGATCACCAAGCCGGGCGCTTCGAGGGGGGCATCGTCTCTCCAACGTAGCACGATTGGGACTTTGGGAGGTCCCTGGCCGGCCCGTTCAAAGTACAGGCACAAATAGGAAGCTTGCATGGATATGTAGTGTGGAACTGTAGAGCCTCCCAAGCATCCATGCATGCAACTTCTACCTATGCATGCATGCAAGGATAAGTGATCCATGTACTAGTATAGAATAGAGTCCAACTTGATGAACGTACAATCTTTCTTTTTCGGGGCTGAACGTACAATCAACACAACACTATTCATGGATAACAGCACAGCACAGCACAGGAGGATACCAAGAAAGAGAGAGAGAGAGGAGATAACACATATGAACACATCACAACACAACACTATTATTGATTGTTACATTCTTATTTATTTATTTTGAAAAGGAGAATAGAGCCCCGGCCACTCCATCTGGACGATGCATGCGTCCATTTTACTCCCTCATTTCCGGTTTATAAGGCTCAATTCAAAAATCTCACCAACCAAGATAGATGATGAATGGTGGAATATTTTTTGTAGTTTGCAAAAGCACCCAATTAATACTCTTGTTTTTCTCAAAAAATTATGTTTACGAATGCATTAATTGTAATGCATGCATGCATAAAGTGCATGCATTGGTCAGTTTTCTCTTAATGCTTGCATGCAATGATTTAATGCACTTTGAAGTCTAAACATGTGATGGGGAACAATCAAATTGAGCCTTATAAAATGAAAAAACTAAAATTTTGAGATAAACCCTATCAACCGGAAAGGAGGGAGTATTAACTATATATAGAGACCATACAAAGTAATACATCAATCAGTCTGAAGTCACCATCTAGACAACACCTCTTAATTGTTACATATATATATATATATATATGTATATATATATATATATGTATATATATATATATGTATATATATATATATATATGTATATATATATATATGTATATATATATGCAAAACAGCGACCGAGCTCGCGCTTTGTCCTAAAACACAACACGACTAGTACTCTAATCTAATACGGACACGTACTACTAATTCTAATCCTAGCTGGACACGGCAATGCCTCCACGTGCTACTACGGACTAACACATGTATTACAAAATCAAGATTACTGCTAACACCATCCGTCTAACGTAGCTGTTTAGGAGGAGATGAGGGGTTGAAGAAGACATGGGATCCAATCCAGATGTCCACCGCTGCACCCTCTGGCTGCAACATCTACGATCTACCAGCGTCCGCGTCTTCCGTCATGGTAAGATTTCGTTATGAATTGTTGCTAGGATTCGTGCATGGTGCAATTATTTGTTCTGCTCCAACTAACACTCAGATCTTAGTCTGCGCTGCGAACGTTTCACTGCCAACTCTGGATGCAACCACTCAGCTTCAAATTAATGGTCTACCAAATAGTTTTGGGTATGTCTAAGAAAAGCAAGCAAACGACAGGAGCAATGGTACCTTGTAGCTTGGCGGTACATCATGATTACAGATATATATGTTGTTTGCTATAAGAAAAATGCAGTCCACCATGATTACAAATAAATATATGTGTATACACTGCTTCCCCGGAGACCTTGTTTCTATTTTTCTTTTCTTTTGTTTACACGGGCTGTTTCTGTTATTGCTTCTTCAGTCGTTTGGTTGTGAGCTCTCTTGAGCAATTGTGTGGCTGCTAGCGAACATTCCTGGCGCTTCAGGCCTCGGTTCATTTGTTCGTGAGCCGTGCAAGGTCTATGTTAGCTAGGCATTCAATCTTTTTTTGCCAGTAGGTAAGGACTGAGGACGGTTCTTTTCTTATTTTATTTTAGTAAATATTTGTATATTTGGTGGTTCACACTAATACGCTATCTTAGTGCTGTCTTCATCAACAATGACGCGCTCCTAGGCATGCTTAAGAAAAAAATCGTTTTGCTTGGATTTCTCCATTGTTAATTTAATTGTTACCATTAACTTGAACAATGGTGGTTGTGCACTTAAATCTTTAATGACAGTAGGCTAAACATGGAGATGGATTGCTGTCATTAATTTAAATTTGCTTCGATGATGAGAACATATAGCAACACCTGCTTATCTTATGAATTATCCTTTGTACTGACAGGTGATGCCATTATTTGCTATGACCTTTAATCTAATGTACTCTAATTCAGATGGAGCAAATATTTGTGATATCAAGATTTTTATTTCAATTTTTTATGTCATTTCATTCTTAAAATGAACGGGTGCGGCAACGCGCACTATCATGTTCTAGTAAACCTTATCCCAACAACACCACCATGTCCTCCCCTTTGCCCATGTGCTCCTAGCGCGACATCGTGGTCGATGATGGCTCCAGCCGCCACATGACATCAGCTCATCAATCCATCAGGGTCCGGTACGCTAGGCACATGCCTACGCTTCTCGCCGTCCACGCCCCAAGGCTGAATCAGAAGTTCACAACAGAATAAAATGTTTGCATTACCTCTTGTTTTCGAAACATGCAGAGTTCTTTGTATTAAGCAAGATAGATCAATAGCAGATACAATTCTAACTGAAAAAAATGTACATGGTCATCATGCCCACTGCATGTATCCAATAAGTTCAACTAATGGGCACCATTTTATGAGGAAACAAAGGCTTTTCCTATCAACATCTCAGCAAACGTTCACCCAGTGCTCGAAAAAGAAAATGTCAATGGCAGATCTACACTGCATTTCGGGGTGAACAAAAATCCAAAATAGATTAAGAACATGTGTCTATATAACTATTCACAAAGAGTTTATAAATTGACAAAAAATGGAACCACTATGAAAAGAACAGGTGCATAATGCATTTCAATTTTTTACAAGAAAATATATCATCAAAGAAGATGAAAGAAGAGACCATTTTTATACAATATAACCGATGGTACAGAACCTTCGACCATAAAACATTTGCATATCACAACTCTCAGTTCAATAAAATTCATGTTAGAACTGTAAGCATGTTTTTGTTACACTATATACATGTCAATATATCAAGCAACTCGTTCCTTTTCTTTGTTTTTTTATAAGCACAACGCATGAACTCTAAACCTCACCTTATGTGAAGAGAAGGATGAGCTCTGAAGCTCTGTACATTGTTGGTGCGACATAATATCAGTCTGTACTCTGTACTAACATAATAAAAAATCTCACCCACAGTGTCATGTCATCAGGGGCAACAACTTTTCCTTCAAGGATGCTGGCTTGTGCTCATTGCAAATCCATAATATAGCAGGCAACTGAAACACTCCATGAATAGCATCCAAATCCATAATTTTGATGGGAACAAAATGGGAAGAAAAAGCTACAAAATTTATCCATCTTTGCCTATTGCAAGGTGTACAGGTTCTGCAGGGCATATATAGATTATTGCAATAAAATTGTACTCTCCATTTAAAGGATCAACTATCTAGTTCCACTTAGCAGACTTTATCCATTTTCCATGCACTGAACTTAACTTCATCAATGGCTGTGGTGAAATAGCATATTTCACTTGGTGGGGAACGTGATAGTCATAGATTAAACTACGAAGAAGCAGAATGATTCCATGTTTTAGCAATTCAGTTTTGGGTTCCATATTTTTTAAAATAATTCAGTTTTAGTAATACATGTTCCTGTAGATGCAGGACAAACGCATGAGAATGCTCTATCCTATGAGAGAGTATTCCTTATTTAACACCCTGTCTAAATTTTATGCCCTATTTGACATCGACAAATAATTTCTTCCCTATCTAACAACGAGTCTAAATTTTATGCTTTTTATAACATTTATGTCCATTTTGAGCCTAAATGGCACCTGAAAAGACCATTTTCCCCTCTAGTGGTATGTTTGTGTGTGCTACGTCTGTGCTACTGCTGAGTGTCTCTGTGTGCGCGCGCGCTGCTGCATGTGTGTTCGCTACTGCGTGTGTATGTGTGTGTGTTTGCTACTAGGTGTGTACGCGTGTGTGTGTGCATGTGCGCTGTTGCGTGTGTGTGTGTGTGTGCGTGCTGTTGCGTGCGTGTGTGCTTCTTGCATCCGTGCCGCTGTGTGTGCAGCGTGCATGTGTGCTGCTGTTGCATGTGTGTGCTACGTGCATGTGTGCTGCTGCATGTGAGTGTGTTGTGTGCGTGTGTGCTGCTAGTGTGCGTGCGCGTGCGTGTGTGTGCATGTGCTACTACGTGTGTGCTATTGCCCTCGCATTGATGTTGTGTGTCTGCTACTGTCCCGCACATATACATACCACATGAGGTTAAAAAAGTTTTTTCCAGTGTTATTTAGGCTTAAAATGAACAAAAATGTCATAAAAGGCATAAAAATTAGACTCGTTGTTAGATAGGGAAGAAAAAAAATTCAGTGTCAAATAAGGAAACAAAATTTAAGATAGTGTTAAATAAGGAATTGTTTCATACTAGAATGTCTATAAAGGGGTGTCATCAAGTTATCATAGCATGAGCCTAAAAACAAAGGACGACAATTACCAAACATAGGTTGCCCATTTTGCCCAAATGTTACTTCACAGGAATAAAGTCTGATACTGATAGTACAAATCAGACGCAATGGAAAGCTCGTTCTCAAGTAAAGTTATTTCTATCCACCTTCACATAAAAATAATCTTGTTCCTGTGCATCACTCTTAAACATCACAAGCAGTAATCAGTAATCTCATGGACAGAGACAGTTCTGAAGCATGTCCATGACAAAGTTAGCAAGCAGGACCTATTGCCTTCTCAACATCATTCTCGTGAACAGGTTCACTACAAAGCAAAAGATATAATCATCTTCTTTTACGATTCAGTACGCATATAGTGACACAGCAAGTGTTGTAATTTTGGGAGCCATTATCATTGCTCATCAACACGAATAATGATTATTTGCACAACTAGACTAACAGAGCATCCCATGCATAGGTGTATATAAGTAGAAAGAACAAGCTAGCTCATTGGGTTATTTTCTGAAGGTATGTGCACTGATAAAAATAATCAAAACCTGACCAAGTGACCATGTTACAAACATTCACCATTCCATGCAGAATGAGAAAATAGGCAATCTATGAAAACATGACAAGGTGTAATAAATTTGGCATGAACAGATCCTTCAACATAGAGTACCATACAATCCATTCAAAAAGGGAGGGAAAAAACAGAGCTGAGTAGCCTTTAATGAATGATCTAGCATGCATCACAAAAAGGGGGGAAAGTGTTAAAATGAGTTCACTTGTTTATCTAGGTTGGAATTCCAAGACCTCGATGAGCTTGTTCCCGTAAGTGTCCTTCCATTGCACGCGCCGCTATAGACCCATGTAGCCCTTTTGCGTCGTGCCACTGCGTGGGTCGGGCATGATTCTTGTTGTATCCAAAGAAAAAGTGTTAGAATCGGATGTGGATTCTTAAAGCTCAGGCTTTCAGACATCTCTTATTCATACCCTTCGATGTTGCTTTGAGATCTGTGCTACACAACTAACTTACTACATGAATTTTTCTCTGTTTTTGTTTAAAAAAAACAACATATGAACTTCAAACTTTGTAGGAAAACAAAACATTCTTATTACAATGTGGGAAAAAACTTTCAGATTTTTTCTGCCAACATAAATATACAAAATGAGAATTGTTTGAGTAAAAAATAATATTTTTCATATATATGATTCACGAAAAAATCTGAAAGTTTTTTTCCCATATTCTAGTTAGAATGTTTTGTTGTCCTACAAAGTTTGAAGTTCATATGTTCTTTTATTTAGAAGAAACAAAATAGAGAGAAGTGCTTGCACGAATCGCGATGCAGAAATGGATGGCAAGATAAGGGGGTGTACCAAAGCCTATGCTTTCTCAAATGTTAACCTGTGGCAAAAGAAGCAATGCAGACTTGACCATGCATGCACGGGAGTAGGGAATATGTCGAGGGTGCGGCGTCATACCTGTCTTATTGGTGCGGCCGCGGATGGAGACGTCGACTAGCGTACGGTGCGCCGGGAAGACGACCTTCTTCCGCCACCATGCCATCACCATGTGAAGGCTAAGGAGGACCTCAGCAGAGGTGTCCCAATGGCGACCCGGAGGTCCGCAATGATGGCGGCGCCGCCTCCTTTAGGACCTCGACTCCGGCTCCTCCACGACCCCTCGTCGCTGGCAAAGGGATCCGCGGCTAGCGCCTGGGATCTGCGATGGAGGCGGCGGTGTGGTTCCCGCCGTTGTAGCGAATAGATCAAGGGGTCGTCGCTTCCAGGCTCGTTTCTGGGTTTTTTCGTGTGAGGTGGGCTCTGTTGTCATCCGTTTTTTTTTGCGGGAGGGGTCGTTACGGGGGAGGTGGGAGGAGGGACGGAAAAAAAAGAGATGAAGGTGGAAGGTTGAGACAAAAAAAATGAACGAAAGTCAGTCCTTTAAAAGTAGAGATACTGCATCCGTTCCAAGATAAGTTATAAGTTTCTTTAAGTCAAAGTTCTTTTGTTGGAGATTGCTTGATAGGACGCTACCATGCAACAGTGTCCTAGCGAACGGCATATCTAGATAAGCAGTCTTTGTCCGGCGTGTAAAATTCACTGAAAGGCATCAAACATGATAGCTTCCTTTCCTCGAGTTGTGGAAAATGGGAACAATTGGGCATTCAACCTTCTATTGCTACAACCTACGGGTTGAAGAACGAGAAAATCGGCTATTTGCCACTTTTAATATTGGGCTTCTCAAAATTGCCACTCTCAAGGTTGGCTTCGCAAAAATGTCACCCAACCCGTGTGCATTTTGATTACCATGCCACTTCCTCTTTGCCATTGTTTTCCTTTTTCTTTTCCCATTTCTTGGCACCTCAAAGGACCAAACTACCCCTAGGCTGTGCGCATGTACTAGTTTGTTTTGCATCCAACTTGAAACAATGCCATTCAGCGCACGCCGCCCGCCAAGATTACTGCATGTTCACGGACGTTTAAGGACATGAAGTCGCTGCGGCACCTCTCTAGCATGTTGCGCGACAAGCTGCTCCGGCACGCAGGTGAGGGCGAGCCGTGGTTGCTCGCGCAGGGCGTGGGTGGCGAGCTGCGGCGGCTCATGCATGCATCAGCGAGGCGACGGCGAGCTGCGCCGGCTCGTGCCGACGTGGACGAGCACCGGCGGCGAGCTACGGGGGCTTGAGCAGGCATAAGCGAGGCGACGGTGAGCTGCGAGCCCCCCGGCCCGTAGGCTTGGACGAGGAACGCCGGGCAGCGGCAAGCTGTGGTTGCTGGCGTAGGCATGGGCGAGCTAGGGGGCTCGCAGAGGAATCATCGAGCTACAGTGGCGGGCTACGGTGGAGACAAGGATGAGCGCCTCATGGCCTCGGATCAATCCGACCTAACCAGTCCACACACGCGCATCAAACAAGGTTGAAATATCCCGGGGTAGTTTGGTCCCTTCAGGTGTTAGGAAATGGGAAAAGAAAAAGAAAAACAATGAGAAAGTGAAAATGGCATGATAATCAAAGTGCACATGGGTTGAGTGGCATTTTTGCGAAGCCAATCTTGAGAGTGGCAATTTTGAGAAGCATATATGTGGAGTGCACCTTTTTAGTGCCATTCAATTGTATTTCAACCGTCGGTGATGGTCGTCCTTCACCTTCTCCTCCTAGTTTACCAAGGTCTCGGAGGAGGAGAAGAGGATGGACGACCCCCTAAGACAACAGTCGGTATCCTTCTCTCGGATCATCTATCATCTCTCAAATGGTTGTATATATGATGTACGCACTCACTCACTGTATTTTGATAGTCGTTGATGGTCATCATCCACCATCTCCTCCAGCTTTACAAAGGTCTCAGAGGAGGAGGAGAAAAGGAAAGACAACCATGTACGAAAAAAGTCGGTATCCTCCTTTCAGAACATCTCCCATCTTAGTGTGTCGACAATGGAAGGCTATCAGATTGATTAATAGTGAGCGATTCTCCACCCAAAGGAAAGATCAAGCTACCAGTAGCCATTACTGCAGAAATGCCTAGTAGTGGAGGGGGCCTAAAGCCCAACAGAGGCGAGGGGGGGGCATTGGGCCGC
>NW_024118860.1:0-8028 GCF_003073215.2 Triticum urartu
GGGGGGGGTGGGGGGGGGGGGGGGGGGGGGGGGGGGTCAGGGATGTGATCTAGAACTTGTGTTGTGATCCTGGGGTGCGTTGTATGAGACTACTAGACTCTGCCTGCTTTTGGTTTCGTTAATGAAACCGGAGGAAACCTCTTTTATTCAAAAAATAAAGACAGTAAAGCTCGTGGAAAACCATGTTAGAATACATAGTAAAATTACTTAGATGAATATTGCAGCACTTCAAATATATTCTGGCTCAGACTTTTACCATAATTTGCTATACAAAAACTTGGCGTCATGTAGAATGACCAAGACGGGATGCTTATTTCTGTTAGTTAGCTACTAGTGGTCTGCAGATTGATACGATGCTTATTTCAGGATTGATACGGTGCATCGACTTGCCGTGTGCTTGCCGACCTGCGATCTGTTCGCCTAAAGCCAATCCGACCTGTCCATTTTATTTCTGTAGTAAGCCAGGTTGGCCAGTGACAGGCATCCTTAGTCTACGACATGTGCGCTCACGATGATAACCATGATGGCCAGTTGGCAGTGGGAGCTGCGCCACTCATCTTTCTCCAGTTCGCATGGGTGGGTGCTCTGAACTGGTGACACACTTCGAGCGGGCAACTGCATGATCTTCGGTCAACTGAGATATGGTAGTGAAAACGTGAGCAAATGCTCCTGCTACCATAAGGATCCAATGTACGTCAAAAAAAAGGTTCAATACTCGTGCAGATGTGATGTAGCTTGAACTACTAATCCATAGATCCTGCCACCTCGTGGAAGCTCTGGTCGTTGGTATGTTTCAAACGATGCATACATGCATCTGGTGCAGCCAATTGGCAATTTTAATGCGTGCACATCCAAAATTTAGTCGAGGTAATCATAAATTATGTTCTATTGTGTCTGCTGGACTTGAAGACAAGAGTCAAACTTTTTCTCTGATTTCCCTCAAAATATATACTTTTGTCAGTGTGACAATTGCAGTTTCTGTTTTCTTTGACGAAAATACTCCCTCTCCTTATCAATCACCAAAACGTCATCGTCATCTCCAGAACAGGTGGTGCTTGAACTTCCTGATACCTCTCTTGCCTAGAAGCGAAGCAACTAAATGGACTATCCGGTCCACCACCTCCTCTGCAAGGCCACGGTCCAAGGGCACCTACACCTTCTTTGTGGTAGATCTTCACCCGTCCGGGCCTCGCTCTACGCCGACGACGCCGCCATCTTTGTGAAGCCCATTAAGGAAGACGTACAATTCCATGCTGCTACCCTGGCCTTTTTTGGAGCGGTGTCTGGCCTTGTCACTAATTGTGCTAAAAGTTTGGTTGCTCCCATCCGGTGCGACAACATCAACCTTGACGATGTTCTTCATGCTTTTCCGGCAGTGCGCACCTCATTCCCGATGCGCTACCTTGGACTTCCCTTAACCGTCAAGCGCCTCAAGCGAATCCACTTCCAGTATCTTGAGGATAAAATTGCAGGCAAGCTCCCTCCCCGGCAGGGAAGACATGTGGCTTCTGCTGGCCGTGTGGTCCTTGTAAAAGCAGTCCTTACCGCCATTGCCATCTATCATCTCACGCCTCTCGACATCCCGGTGGAGGTCCTCAAGAAAATCGATAGTATTCGCCGTGCATATCTTTGGGCGGGCTCGGATAAGGTATCCGGAGGAAAATGTAAGGTTAACTGGGAGCTCGTCTGCAAGCCCAAGGACAAAGGCGGACTCGGAGTGCTTAATCTGGATAAGTTTGCTAAGGCTTTGTGGCTCCGATGGCTATGGTTCGAATGGACTGACAAGAGTAAGCCATGGATTGGGATGGGGACGCCGTGCACGGAGGATGATCGCCACTTCTTTGCGGCTGCCACTTTGGTCACTGTTGGAAATGGACGAACTGCACAATTTTCGAACTCGTCGTGGCTCAACGGCTTACGCCCCCGTGACATCGCGCCGGACCTCTTTGCCCTCTCTCGCAAGAAGAAATCCTCGGTCCAGCAAGCCATGACCAACAATCTTTGGATCACTTCTATTGATGGCACCAACGGTCTGTCCCTCGCACATATCGAGCAGTTTGCTGACCTTCGGGAAAGATTATCATCGGTGGCCCTAGTGGAAGAGGTGGAAGACTCGATTATTTGGAAGTTCACTAAGGATGGGACATATTCTGCTTCCTCGGCATACAAGGCTCAGTTTGAAGGTCTGACATCCTCTAATCTTGAGCAGTCCGTGTGGAGGGCGTGGGCTCCCCCGAGGTGTAAATTTTTTGCTTGGCTAGTTCTTTAAAATAGGATCTGGACATCTGACTGCTTGATCCGTCGTGGATGGCCCAACTGCGGATTGTGCCCTCTCTGTAAGCATGCACAGGAGTCCGCTGCTCACCTTCTCTTCCAATGCCGCTTCACATTACGCATTTGGAACGACATCCTACCGTTGGTTGGAATGCACCACATCTCCACTACTTCATGGTCGACGAGCGCTTCGGTCAAAGGATGGTGGAACGGTAACCTCCAGATTCGCCTGGCTCCCCCAAAGCCCTTGCCTCATTGATGATGCTCATCGCATGGGAGATTTGGTACGAGAGAAACGCTAGAGTCTTCCGCAACGTGGCGGTCCCTTCGGTGGTCATCATTAACAAGATCAAGCATGAGGTGTCGCTCTGGGTTTTGGCGGGTGCCAAGCATTTGGGTATTGTAATGCCGCGAGAGTAGTTTTCTTTAGTTTGCCGCTTGCGGCTCCTGTCTAATACCTTCTTCCTTAATCAATGAAATGGCAAGTTTTTTGCCTTGTTTCAAAAAAAAAAGCAACTAAATGGAAGATAGCATGGTATTTAAGTGGGAAGGAAATATGCACGAGAGCAAACAATGCGAGGAAGTATAGTATATTTATATACAAAGTACATCTACGATGCATCTGTTAGTCATTCTCCACCAATGAGAAAAAATATGCACGAGAGTAAACAAGAGGAAGAAATATTCATGGTATAGTATATTTATATACGGAGTAATATGTATGATGCGCGTGTTAGTCATTCTCTATCAATGAGTTGGCAGGGAAAACATGTGCAATTGTTGTTAGCAACCTGACGCCTTTGCCACCTATAGTTAGCCATGAGTAATCAGTATAAAGTGGGACCGAGTTATGTAGGTTTGAGCAAACATGATGATGAATATGAACATGTCTCTTTGTATTCTTGCTAGTGATAACAATCTTTCTGCTTCAAACTTTGCATGTTCCTCTCTATGGAGCGCAGTGAATTGTACTGCACATGACTTTGTATTCTTGCAAGTGATAACATCCTTATTGCTTCCAACATGCTACTTTTTATGGTAACATTTTTGTTTGAATAGGTTGACATGGCGATGACTATGTACACGCAAGGGCACAAGTTAAAGTGGAACTAGTGGCTGGGGCGCGCCCTTGGCGCGCCTCCTCTGCCGTCCTGTGCCCAGAAATCATGTGGATGTACGTATGCATGTGCTTTTGCAGCCCTGCCGTCCTGTGCCCAGAAATCATGTGGATGTACGTATGCATGTGCTTTTGCAGCCCAGATGAGCACCATATGTTAAAAGCAAGTGCACTTAACTGAAATAGATCATTGCAGTGTTCACTCATACACAACACAGACGAGCGCTAGTTGTTCAAAAAAGAATATAAATAACAGAAGTGCAGCAGCAAGTGTTTAGTCGTCAAGCATAGCAAGCTAATAGGTCTATAAAAGTTGAACATGCTCCAAAAGGCGGGCATCATCACACCTTGCAATATAACCTTAGTTGTTCCCTGCAGAACATAAGTACTGTTAAGCATCACACAGAACACACAGTGAACACAGAATAACATAAGAGTGAAGCACTACCTTAGACCTCCCACTTCATTCATAGTGAATCGTGGATTGCTTAACCATTCAAAGAAAAAATAACTCACTAATTAAGAGTACCCCATGAACAGGAAACTGCAAAAGCATCCTGCAGAGAAGCATATCAACATTCAAGTAAACTATACAAACTGAGAAACCATAAAAAGAAAATGACCTTATGTGAGCAGCTTTGTCAACTTATGAAGTATAAGCAATAAGATGTGCAAAATGAAGTCTAAATCATAATTGGACGTATCAAACCAAGACTACGACGCGAGGCTACCAACATGACCAGCCTAGTGCAAATGAAAACATAACCACGACTTCAAAGAGGCCACACCCATCCGAACAACCATTAACAACAAACTACAATTGAGAACTAAACCAAATCCTATTCACAGAAACAAGCTAAGAAAACCTACAAAAGATTAGCTCGGGAGGCTACCAATACGACCAAATCACAGTTATAATACTCAGCCTGTGGCAGATCTAGAAATAGCTTAACTAATACAACATCCAGGCAACTATGAAATTCTTTGAGACCAACTACTCAAAAGCAACCAAATTACATAAGAGCAACAATTAGACATGTATATCCATGGCTGCGACGCCAGGGCCAGAGCAACTTGTCCATGGCATCCTCAAGCAGAAGCAACTACTCATTCCAAGTGTAGTTAGCTGCTGTTATCAAAAAAAAAAGTGTAGTTAGCTGCTCAAAATAGTTTTTGTACCCTTCAAATATAGCCGTTTCTCCCACAACAGGGTCCCAATCAAAACTCGATTATTCTTTGTCTCCGAATCAAAATACGAACATGAGCCAGGAAAAAAAAAAGAATGAAAATTTTGTAATGTGAAGTGCCGGTCATCGATTTGCAACTCTCCTCGCCGCCTTGTACTTATTGCTTAACTTGTTGTTCACGTACTTGCAAACGAACCACCAAATCTATAAACTTCGAGACTGAGATAGTTAATCTGAAATTTATACAGATGGTACCTATGAGCTTGCATTGATACGATTGTGAAAATCATATTGCAAGGCACCAAAATGTTGTTGAATCAACCAACCAATGACAACCAGAGTAAAAATGTGTGTTTTTGTGATATTCTAGAATATATATCCTCTTATCCATATGTGACACAATTGGCAGGATTGTAAGAATCATCACATAATCACGTAAGGTGCTTCCGCACATCCAGTTATGCAGAGGAACACGGAGGAGCACTAAGAAATAAGTCTGGTCAGAACAAAACTAAGCACAAGAAAATCCAATGTGAAAAGATTAAGCTTGCAAGCATGAGATGACCCATCAGATTCACTAATAAGCTTTTGGACAATCAGCTAATCTGGACAACTGGAAGAATTGGGAACCAAAAGAATTGCAGCTGATAGTTCAGATAAATACACCCTTGTTGAGATGTTACCCACACATTGTTATCATGTATGATGTCTATCTACGAAGGCCTTCATGGATAAACTTAGCTGGTCAGTCTACACAAGCATACAAACAAGGGTTACAAAATATGTTGCATAGTATTATTTCCTCGAACATACCTAGCTTGCTGACGCAGATATTTCGTACTTCTATTTGAGTCACTTCATCATCCTCTCCATTTTCTTCTACACTTTCTTCTGATAAACTATCAAAAAAGCCTATCACATACTCCTCCGGTTCTACTCTCTTTGACTTTTCAGCCGCATACACATTGAACGTCGCCTAAATCTCTTGAATTCTGTCCTCTAATCTCTCAACCATTGGAACAAGTATGGTAGTACCTTTCCCACCTCTCTCTTTTCACAAAAAAATGCCAAACAAAAATTAAATCTTAGAGGAATGGTCAGAGACAAACCTCAACCGGCTACAGGAAAAAAATTAGGAACTGCCAACGAACCAACAAAGAACCTGGACAGGCAAGGAAACGAGAAACAAAACTGTGTCAGCTCTCAGACATTTTACCGAACAGGAGACAAGGAAGAAAGAGCTTAGCGAGAAGCAAGCCAAACGATGAACTATGGACTGACCGGTCCTTCACCAACAATGGAAGGAGTGAGCAAAAGAGGAAAACCAAGCACATAACATAGGAAACGTAGTGTATAATCATAATAGCTAGCTGTCTAATGCAGAGGTAAGCACATTAAATTAGCTGACAGGGAAAACTTCATAGGTTTTGCACCAGCCAAATAAAAGAATGTGCCATGCGGTTTGCCCACATTAGATGCATACATAACTAAAACTCCTAGTATATGATCCATGTCCTGCTCGATGGCCTTGGAATTTAAGAATTGAGCTCCAGGTTGCCCATAAAAAGGAAACTAAAAGAACTCACAACTGCAACAAAGTGGCAAGCCCTGCTTAAGAAAAATGCAGCAGCATCACAAACAAAAAGAAGAATCGAAAGATTATATATATGTACTCGCTCTCTCTGTATCTAGAGTTGCAGCCTACCCTCGGTCATCGGAGGAGCAGCAGTAAAACCGTTGCTTCCAAAAATTGGAAAAAAGGACCGTATTTGTGCTTCTAATCTGAGCTTCTACATTATCAAATTCACTCTGCACATACTCTTTTACACCCATTGTTCCACTCAATAATTGTGTTCCTGCAAGCATGGGCTAGAGGCATAAAAATTCAATAACCACTAATCCATGAAAAACGAAGCTCGAGTCTCGACAGCTCCAAATTTTCAATTCAGTCAACATCAAGACTCTGGAGTATAACTCGAATGGTCAGAAAGTTCGGGGCCCCATAATGGTTGAGCACAAGTAATTAGCACTCACCCTTCATTCCGTGAAAATGGACATATGTTACATATAATGCAGTAATGTGTTAACAGATTTCTTCTCGTTGCTCTTGGGAGACAGACCTACGAGACCCAAGTATAGAAGATCGTATAGAACCAAGATCAACTGTGAACTAATTCAGTCTTCATCTATCTGCAACATTATCATCCCACAAAAAAAGCAAAAACTAATTATACCACCATATGTTTATACTAACCACATCAGAGAGATATTAGATCAAAACGGCCAAGAAAGCATCAATGAAGTTTAAAGAGTCTACCTTCTAGATCAACATTGGATTGTAGACTTGATAGCGAAATCAGTTATTGCAAGAGCATGATCCAGCAGATCATTTTTTATACCTAGAACATGACCTTAGTTACAATCATCTGTCAAGAACAATTTCATATCTGCATTTAGTCATACAAACAAATAGAATCCTATAATTTAATGAATGAGGGAAAACAAGATAAAGCAAATTTGAAACCGGTATTAAAATGACATCACGCATAAAAGGACCTTCTCCAGCCCCATGATGCATCGATATCTGAGTACCACAGGAGCTCTAACATCTGAATGGAAAAATCCAAAGACCACATCACTAAATAGCTCTCATATTTGAACTAAATCATTTTCTTTCATTATAACAATTAGTAGTCTACGAATTTACAGAAGTCGAAGCGGTACAAATAAAAGTGAAATCACTATTATTATGGCACCTTACCATCCACAAATCATTAGCTGTATAGTCCTAATGCAAAATTTACAACAAAAACTTTCTAGATCAGAGAATGAAGAAGACTCAGCGATTCTGAAATTACTAATATGGTATGAATTGTTTCCTAGGGATTAGTATAGAAACACATTTAGATTCAAGAAAACAACTGAAAGGTGACGACTTCTCTTCTAATATGTGTGATAATTTGAACTCCTGGAACTCGAGGTACTAACCATTTTTAAACAAGTTTAAGAAAGTGAACTAACAGTGTTTCATTAGACTCAAAAAATCAAACCATTTGGTTGAGTAGTGCTCCTTTTTATCATCAGCACGTACACCTGCTAATAATCAGCTTATGAATTATCCAAAGGAATCAATAATGTCAGGCACCTTATATTTAGATAAGTATCCAGGCATCTCAATGGGGACCTGCAGGTCGCCGTTGAGGTCCTGTCCAGGCAAACGCCGCCGAGGTCCGTTCCCGACACACAAAAGGGCCGACAAGGAATGAGAGTGCCCCCTGCCACACCGAGGAGGAAGGGATGGAGCGCAGGAAGGGGCCGGAGAAGATGGAGCCCGGGGTGGGAGAAGGAGAGGGCACGAGCGCAGGGGAGGGGCGAGGCGGCGGCGGCGAGAGAGGGAGGAGGGGTGGCGGCGATGGAGAGGGAGGGGGAGGCGCGCGGGGGGGGCGGAGG
>NW_024118861.1:0-9815 GCF_003073215.2 Triticum urartu
AGCGGTTCACTAGCTAGTGTTGGTTCATCATCGTCGTTTGTCGTCGGTCATCGCCATCGTTGGAAAGAACTCAGCGTTGTTGGGCCAACAACTCGGTGCTGGAAGGTGGAACCACGGCCTGATCGAAGGCGGTGGGGTAGCAACAGTCTTTTGGTCATGCATGAATGTTTTTCATTCAAGATACTGGAGGTCCTGTTGGTGTGCCTTTCCCAACTGTTGGAGTATAGGTTTCCAAGGCGTTTTAACATACGAGGATGAGAATTTGGTGACGATGGACACGTTCAAAAAGTCTTGGGTCATATATGCGAGGCGTTTTATCTTGTAAGCTACAAAGTCCAGGTCGCGATTCCCAATTTGCACCAACCGTAGGTTGAGATGAAAATGAAAATGGGTTGCAATCTAGTACTTGGAGTCGAGGATCTAATGCATCTCTTTTATGCTGTGCCCTTTTCAGTTTCTCTATGTAGTTGTGTTTCTGTGGAGCTAGTCTTGAGTACTGTTCTACTCCAACAGTTAGCTCCTCTTCAGTTACCTGCACATTGTCGCTATGTTCAGTGGCTGAAAATCAGCAGCGCCAGAGATGACGTTTTTCCATATTCCTCCCATTCCCAAATAATTGTACCACTCCAAAGAATCTCAGATGGACTCCAATCGTGCCACTGTCCTGCTAGTTACCGTGCAGCGTGCTACAGGAAGAAGACTACTTATAGGGGGGGGGGGGGGGGGGGGGGGCCTCCGAAAGAAAAGCGGCGGGGGCTGCCCTGTCTCAAAAGAGGATTGGCTTGTTGGAATTAACCACGTCGTCTTGCCCGGCTAGGACCGGAACCAGTCACCCTATAGGATTAGTAGTAGCTTAGATTACCTGCTATATAGTAGTATCTTTGTATCAAAATATAAGAGCCTCATCCGGTTCTGCCACTCAGAAGCGCCGGGTGTGGATTTCAAACACAGCTCTCCCACCCAGGTTCATTCTGAGACCATCCTTTGAGGCGCCTCGCCCCAACCAGCAGTATGCACCGCCCAAGGCCTATGGTGGCCCCGCTGCTAATGCTGCTCCACGTCCCAATGTTATGACATGCTTCAAGTGTGGAGAGATGGGTCACTACATACACGAGTGTCCCCAGAACAATAACCCCAATCAGCTCGGAAAGCCCGTTGGCCATGGTAAGCCAGCGGGAAAGACTTATTACGCCAAGCCAGCCACCACTGCACGTGGTCATGTCAACTATGTCTCAGCTGAAGAAACTCATGAGGATCCCAACGTCGTCCTTAGTACGCTCCTTGTTAATTGCCATCCGGCAACTGTTCTTTTCGATACTGGAGCATCTCATTCATTTATCTCTGAGAGCTATGCTCGATTGCACAATACCACATTTAGTGACATGTCCACCTCCATGGAAATTCAAACTCTTGGTTCTAGATGGCAAACCTCTAGAATAAATCATGGAAATGAAATTCTTGTCGATAGATTGGTCTTCCTTGCATCACCGATAGCTCTCAAGTCCTCAGACATAAACATCATCTTGGGTATGGACTGGATGTCAGCCCATTATGCTAAGATTGATTGCTCTACTAGAACTGTTCAACTCACCCATCCATCGGGCAAGACAGTCAATCTTTCGACCCGAGTGTCTAAGTGTCAGCTCTACTCCCTAAATGCCAACCCTCTTCCAGACCTTGAAGATATTCCGGTAGTCCGTGACTTCCCGGATGTCTTTCCAGAAGAACTGCCAGGTGTTCCACCTGACAGGGATCACTACACCATGACAAAAATTAAGGGGTCACCTTATCTGCCGGGAAAACCAGCCAGTGGAGGCAAAAGAACTGTCGGGAATGCCTTTTGCCGGCATATACAAACTGCCCTTGAAAGTCCTGTCGGGAAATACCATTCCCGGCAGTTACAAGGAACCCCAGCAGTTCCACTGACCTACATTGCTAAAACTTTTGCCGGCAATTAGAACTATTCATGGCACATAGATTTTTCCCGGCAGATTGACAATACACGGCAGTTAGAACAATTCCTGACAGTGAATGTGCCCTTAATTAAGTACACTGCCAACGCACAAATTACCTATGAATTCAACCTGTCATTTCACTCCACTAGATTTTGTACCATAATATAGAATACAATGTAAACACGGAACAACACACAGGTCAAGTAACTAAAGTTGCATCATAATATATATCTCAAAAATACATCATGTCTGCATACATATGTATAAATTTGTAGGTTCGCGAGTCTAGTACTGCATCACAGCATACATACAGGTTCACAAGTCCAGTACTACATCACAGCCAAAAGGACAACAAACCAACGTGTATACATATATACATTTCTAGGTTCATGTCTCCAGTATAATATCACTAAATATAACATCTAGTTTCAGTTAGAAACTGATTCCATCCTAGAGTGCTACTTCATGAGAAGATATTAAAATCCAAAACCGAGTTAGATTCTACAAATAGGTCCTTTTAGCTCGCAAAACACACATCTAAAAACTTGTGGGTGCAAGAGCAGACCTGAAAAAAGAAGCAAACCAATTACGACATCTCACAAGTATTTAATAAAAGCACAACCTACTCACTAGACTCCATCGCTTCAACCAGATAAAAGATTGCAGAACAAATACCAGGTTATAAGGCCTAGTTATCTCAAATGTGGCTTTTACATTAACATGCATTTAATTGTTTGAGATATAAGGCCTAGTTATCTCAAATGTAATTGCTTAATATTTATTTACTGGAATGAAAACACATACACCCATTACTAAAAGATGGTCCACTTAGATGCACTAATGTAAAGGAATGAGCATTACGCAATGGAGATGGAGAAAAGTGACACAGATTACCTTCTGTGCATCTGAGAAAATGGAAAATGTGGCGAGAAAGTGGATTCTACGCAGGCAAAGCAATGCAAGAAAACTCTGCACTACAGAAGATCTCAAACCATGCCACAGAACTACTCAAATGATTCCTCTATTGTCTATGCACTGATTTACCAAATAAAGAAGCTTTGCATTGTTCACGGTCCAAACCATAGTTCACGCAAATGGTATGATACGAATGCTCAACCTAGATGATAATAGAATTTTAATAAAACAACAGAGTTGAAGCGATTAGCTAAGCTCCGCGAAATCTTAGCTAATAGATTTGTCTGCATGCAGTAATAGAAATTTAAGAACAACAGAGTTGAAGCGATTAGCTAAGCTCTCGCTGAAGATTTTGTCACATGGATGGAACTCTCAAGTTCAGTTTGACTTGTGATATATATACTGGTGAAATTTCAACATCCCAAGAGACAAAAGGAAGGTTCAGTTCACAGTACAGTATGCAAGGTTAACTTTTCCACATGGCATTCATTCTCATACCTACAAAGGGTAGTGGTTTATATATAAACTTAACAGAAAAGGTTAAAAGTTTGAAACACTTGCTCATATATCATATCTCCAAGAAGGTCAAAAAAGCATCCAACATCTAGCAAAATTACCAATTAGCCATGGCATGTTTACATATGGAAATATTTTCGTCCCGCACATAATACATATAAACTACATATTCTCTGAATATCAAATAAATATATTGAAAATCCCCAGTGACGGCAACAAGACTAATAAATGTACAACAACACTAGTAGAATTTTAAAGGCACGCCCTTTAAGGACTTATTCTTTAAAGCAATACAGTGGGAAAAAAGAACCTTAACTCTGCAGTAATTTAAGAAACAATATCTTTTATATCTAAATAGCTAGCCCCCACTAATATATTTCTCTCAACATGCAAGCATGCCACATCATCAACCAACATGCATGGCAACAGGCCCACCACAACATGCATTCATGCACATGAAAATGTCCACCTCAACATGCAAGCATATATTAGATATTTTACAATACATTAATCAAACACAATAAAGCATATGAATTTGCAATTTTAGTTTTCGTAGTATTACTATTCAAGTTCCATAGAAATCACATATCATCGAAATGTATTGCAAATATTCCCGCAACAACGTGCGGGGTATCGTCTAGTTTAACAACATAGCTTACAGATGTTGCAGAAAGCAACACATCCTAATTTAAGTTTCCAAACTATTCTTAAAGACCAAAACAGGAAAGAGTAGAAACTAGCCACTCTGAAATAAAAATTACCAAGGAGCAATGGAGCATACAGAACGCAGAAGCTTTCTGACCCAAAAGGATTTGCCAGGAGCATGAGCAAAACATGCGCTAACTACCTGGGGTGTTCCATACTGACAAACAACATAAAGTTTCGGTATGTTACACATCAAAGCATGAAGTTCCATTTTTTTTGCATCTTGTATATGGAACTATAAATGAACGACTGCCAGCATCGTTGTTACTTTCAGTTTGGCATTTTTCAACCATTTTTTAGAGAGAGAAAGTACTATAATATGTATTGATTAGAGCACCAATAGATGTATGTCTTAATCCTAACGAGGTGCGAAGATACTAGATAGTATCTACTCATTAAAGAGCCAATAAAAATTAAGAACAAAGATGATAGTTTTACTCAACAAACTCACTATTTTCCTTTCATAGCGAGCCAAGGAAGCACTCTCTTGATGGTGAACCCCGATCACATCCGCTTCTGCTCCCTGCAAGCACAAGTTTCTTTCCATTCCTTTTTGCACCACATCCCAACCATAATTCACGATGCATCTGGACAACTTTGGACCCATCAAGGTTTTCTCTACAAAGATCATAGTGCTAAGTATAAGTTTGTTAGGAGAAAAGGTGAATTTATGGCACATAGTATTCTGGTTAATTTGTTCACCCGCAGGTAAATTTTAGGAGAAAAGGCTAGCTACGCAATGAAAGAAGCAAGACTTCTCAGTATCTCACAAACACGCCAGGGCACAAAATGTGTTATTAAGTATAACTAAAGAACAACATTTGAGAGCAAAATCTTTATGCTAGCTGACTCAAACTCAATTGATACGATGTCATCTAGCCACATCGGCATTTGCCAGTAGCTGCTTCTAGTCAGAGCAAATTACTTGAGCGATCCATTATTGCACAACCAAGAAAAGTAGACCCACAAAAGCACATGTTCTGTCACTTCTATTGGCTCCCTGTATATGCAGAATTGCAAACAAAATATCTGAAGAACAACTAGAATGATTATTTGTTTTAAGGCAATGACGCCAGAATAAAAAGGGCTTTTTGCACTGCGAAATTGTAAACAGGACATTTAATTTGATTGATTAAGATATGGCTGCGGTGGGGATTTGGTTTTAAAGGGAATGGGAGGCTAAAACAGAGCATATTTAGTATATAGTTATAATGCAGATAAACTCTCACAATAAACTTTATCTGGACCATACATACAGTTACTATTCGCAAGAAGCAGAACAGAGGAACGAAAAGGAGTAAAGGGATCCAGCAGCGTACAGAGTACAGATGGCATGGTGTAGTGTTTTTCAAGTGCTCAAGTATGCTTACCCAATCTCCATACTCCAATGATACTTGGCTCCCAGATGCCATGCTCCCCAACAGCAAGCAACCAATCAACACAACACCTCAACAGCAGCACAAGGAGAAGCAACTCAACAATCCTGGTGGTGTCCTACGACGACGAGGCAGGCAGGTGGGCGGTGGATGCAGGTTGCGAGGACGGGGTGGCTGGATCTGACTCAAGTAGGAGGAGGAGGGCACGCCACGACGGCTCGTTGGAGACGAGTGGTCGTCGCTGGCTGTGGAGGGAAAGGGGCGTCGCCGGCTGGGGAGAGGCCGGAGCTCATGGAGGCAGGCATAGTGGGAGGGAGGAGAGGTGGGGAGCGACGGGTAGAGAAGGTAGGGCAGCGACCAGGCGCTCTCCCTCCAGATCCAGATCGGAGGAGAGGAGGAGCGACGAGAGAGACGGGGCGGCGCGGTACTGGACGAAGGGGATGGGGGCGACAGCACTGGGCGGTCGCGTGGGTGGGGGATCCAAGGCGACGGCACTGGGCGGCGGTGGTGCGCGGCGATGGGGATCGATGTTGACTTGGTGAGTGCGGCGCTGAGGGAAGAGGTGGGGACTGGATGTGGGGAAACAAATCAGGGCTCCGTCCGGCCGTGCGCTTCCAGTGACTTCTATCTTTTCGCTTCTCCGTGGCTGCCTCGCGCGCTTTTTTGGTCCGAATTTTTTATTCCCCACCATCGTGCATACCGGCAGTGCATCCGCCCTTGTTTACTTTTCAGGGCAGATGGACTGACCCTAAAGACGCCGGCAGATGGACTGACCCTTGTGAGTTCATTATTGGCGGCACATAGCACGCCCTATAAATTTTTTCCCGGCAGCTAAAGCTTTGCCGGCAGTATAGGTGACCCAAATTCTTAACTTTTCCCGACAGTTGATTGCCTTTAAAGTTTTTCGTGGTGTAGTGGATGTCGAGTTCGTGATAGACCTTGTTCCAAGAACCGTCCTAATCTCTAGAAGACCCTATAAGATGGCACCCCTAGAACTAGCCAAGCTTAAGAAACAACTCGATGAGTCCTTGAAAAAGGGTTTCATCCGTCCTAGTTCTTCTCCATGGGCTTGCCCCGTCTTATTCGTCAAGAAGAAGGATGGAACAGATCGGATGGTTGTAGACTACCAACCTGTCAACTTGGTCACTATCAAGAACAAGTATCCACTCCCCAGGATCCACTACCTGTATGATCAGCTCGCTGGATCCTCAGTCTTTTCCAAAATGGATTTGAGGTTGGGCTACCATCAAATCAAAATCAAGAACGGGGAAATTCCTAAAACGGCCTTTTTTACTCTTATGGCCAATACGAGTACACCGTCATGTCCTTCGGTTTAACCAATGCCCCAGCCACCTTCTCTCGGTTAAAGAACTCGATCTTCATGGAGTATTTGGATAAATTCGTCATGGTATACCTCGATGATATACTCATCTACATCAAGAATGAGGAAGAACATGCCGAGCATCTAAGGCTAGTATTGATGAAACTTCGAGAGCATCGCCTTTATGCCAAATTCTCCAAGTGTGAATTTTGGTTGCCAGAAGTGACTTATCTAGGCCACGTAATCTCTGGTAAGGGTATTGCTGTTAATCCCGAGCGAGTTCAAGCCATCCTTGATTGGACTCCACCTGAAACGGTCAAGCAAGTTCGGAGTTTCCTTGGCTTGGCGAGCTAGTGCCACCACTTCGTCGAGAATTTCTCCAAGGTTGCTAAACCTCTAACTGAACTCCTCAAGAAAGATAATAAGTTCAAGTGGACCCCACAGTGCGAGTTCAGCTTTCAGGAACTGAAAAGACGCCTGACATCTGCTCCCGTACTTGTGCCACCAGATTTTTCTAAGGACTTTGTTATCTATTGCGACACCTTGCGACAAGGACTAGGTTGCATACTCATGCAAGATCGTCATGTGATTGCCTATGCTTCTTGACAGTTGCGTCCACATGAGGATAGCTATCCCTCACATGATCTAGAGCTTGCAGCTGTAGTCCATGCACTCAAAACATGGCGACATTACCTTCTTGGTAATCGTTGCGAGATTTACACCGATCACCAAAGTCTGAAATACATCTTCACCCAACCGGACTTGAATCTCAGGCAAACACGTTGGGTTGAGTTGATCACAGATTACGACTTAGGAATAACTTACACCCCGGGCAAAGCCAATGTCATGGCTGATGCGCTAAGTCGTAAATCTTATTGTGACAACTTGATGTTACAACAAAGTCAACCACTTCTCCATGAGGAATTTCGTAAGCTTAACCTTCACATTGTTCCTCGAGGATTCCTATCCACCCTGGTGGCGAATCCTAACCTTACGGATCAAATCATAGCTTCCCAGAAGCGTGATAAGGGCATATCCCGGATTAAGGAAAACATCGCTAGCGGAGCTGCTAAATGTTTTTCCATGGATGAGCGAGGTGTTGTCTTCTTTGAGAACCGCTTGGTGGTCCCCAAGAAACAACACCTACGTCAATTGATCCTTAAGGAAGCTCATGAATCCCCTCTCACCATTCATCCCGGTAGTACTAAAATGTATCAAGACCTACGTTAGAGGTTTTGGTGGACTAGGATAAAGAGATAAATCGCTCAATACATTGCTAGTTGCGACGTCTGTCGTCGTGTTAAAGTGGAGCATCAACGGCCTGCTGGCACCCTTCAACCTTTGGCTAATCATGAATGGAAAATGGGATAAAATCGGTATGGATTTCATTACCGGGTTTCCCAGGACCAAGAGGGGGAATAATGCTATCTTCGTTGCTGTCGATCGTCTTTCCAAAGTAGCCCATTTCCTACTTGTTCATGAGAGTATAGCCGCTAGCCAGCTAGCTGACTTGTACATCTCCCGAATAGTGTCTCTTCATGGTGTTCCATTGGAGATTAACTCACACCGTGGAAGTCTTTTCACCTCTCGATTTTGGGAAAGTTTCCAAAATGCTATGGGAACTCGTCTCTCCTTTATCACCGCCTTCCACCCTCAATCAAGTTGTCAAGTAGAAAGAGTTAATCAAATTCTGGAAGATATGCTCCGAGCTTCTATCATCTCTTTCGGTATGGATTGGGAGAAATGCCTTCCATTCGCCGAATTCGCTTATAACAATAGTTATCAAGCTAGCTTGGGCAAAGCCCCTTTCGAAGTTCTCTATATGTACGAAAATGCCGAACGCCTCTTAACTTGTCAGAAACCGGGGAAAGACAACTCTTTGGTACGGATATCATTCAGGAAGCAGAAGAGCAAGTTCGCATTATTCGTGAGAAATTGAAAACAGCCCAATCTCATCAAAAGAGTCAATATGACCGCAAACATAAGCTCATGACTTATGAAGTTGGCGAGAAGGCTTACCTTCGGGTTACTTCTCTGAAGGGAACGCATCGATTCGGTATCAAAGGCAAATTGGCTCCTTGTTACATTGGACCCTTTCGCATTCTTGCCAAACGAGGAGAAGTTTCCTACCAATTGGAACTACCTCCGCATCTCTCCAGAGTTCATGATATCTTCCACGTTTCTCAACTCAGGCGTTGCTTCTCGGATCCTATCCGTGGAGTGGACCACGAAATGCTTGATCTCCAAGATAATCTCACATATCGGGAATATCCCGTTCGCATCCTGGATCAAGCCGAGCGTACCACTCGACGCCAAAATATCAAGTTTCTCAAGGTTCAATGGTCACACCATTTCGAGAAAAAAAGCTACGTGGGAAAGGGAGGATCATCTTTGACTTGAGTACCCCACCTTCTTCCCGGAGGATCCTAAATCTCGGGACGAGATTCTTTTGAGTGGGGGTGAGTTGTCACACCCTAGCTAGTTCATGCATTAGGGTGTTGCATCATGTTTATTTTTCCAGAAATTTGAAATGGGGATGACAGAACCCCAAGCACCCCCCTAAAAACAACTAGGGTTTACTAAAATCTTTTTCAATGAACCTGAAATACCCTTCTAAAATGTCCATCATTTTTGTCTTGGTCCAGAAGCTCTGCCAAAATTGGTTCACATTTTCCTAGGACACATAAAGTAACTGAATTAAATCATTACCTATTTGCATTTGGGCATTTAAATGCTATAAAAATATTTCAAATGTCCAAATAATCCTAAACTGAAATGTTCCATGTTGGTTATATTCCAAACAGTGGCCATGAGCAGTTTGGTGATTTTTGAAAATGCCTTAGCATTTTTAGAAATGCCACAAACTTGCAGAAATAAAACAAAACAGAAAATAAAGGGAAAGGACTTACGTGGCCGCAACCCACCACCCAGCCCACCTGGCGGCCCAGCACTGTGTTGGCCCGTGCCAGCCAGCTGCTTCTTCCCCGTCAGGCAGGCAGGGAGGCGACGCACGCGGGCGGGGGGCCG
>NW_024118862.1:0-9600 GCF_003073215.2 Triticum urartu
CACACCCGCCAACGGCTCTCTGCTCAACGGCTCTCTGCTGGGTCCCACAAGCCACGCGTGCAACGGTCTGAATAAAATTGGCCGTTTCTGTCGCCTGGTCCCACCTGTAAGGGCCGAGTCAAAAGGTTGACCTGACGGAGACGGCAGAGTTCACGGAACGAGTCGGTGCGCACGGACTAGGGGCAATACTGAGCACAATTCGCATCTGAGGCAAAACTGAGCACATGGACACCACTGAGGGCAAAAGGATAATTAACCCTTAATATTTTCGTCCAAGGCATAAACCTAACACCGTAGTTGCTTGGTGTCCACCTCATGGGTCTACCCACCACATTTTATTTCTATACCACCGTCGTGATGCGGCGATGCAATATATGGAGAAAGTTGTAGTTGACATAGTTCTATGCATATTTAGATCTCGATGCTATCAGAATGGTGAACAGTAGAGAATTCGTCGTGCTGAGGCCCTAAGTGTGAGTGCACTAGAATAGCAACAACCGCCGTTGAATAGAAGCTTAGGTTGAAAGGATCCTACCTGTAGACACACGAACAAAGACTAGATCCATGTGGATCCACCGAAGAAAACCTCGTTTGATCCTTTGGGACCCATTTGTCAAGTGTGTCAAAGAAAAACAATGGGATCCCTGGAAAAACATCAATGCAATTCCATTCCATCCCATCCTGTACTCCGCCTGTGCGCTGCAGCCATCTATTCCATTGTAATGCATGTCCATCTCCGTTCTGCCATCACCTCCCTGGCCTCACTAGTCGGTCGTTCCTTCTTTGGTAATGGAACCTGCAGCCGAGCGAGAGTGGGGTTTACGGGCTTAGGAGGTGGGGTCATGTTTATGATGTGGGATGGCTTCAACAACAGATAAGATCCACCTTTGCAAGGCTTGCATTGTGGTTCACGCCTACTAAGCTTGAGGACCATGTTAGCTAAAATCTCAGGAGGGTCACACATGCTAAGAGCTTCTTTGCTCAAAGCGGCGGTGGAGATGCAACAATGCATGATTCTATGCCATGAAGGTTCCCCAATCCCGGACACACTGTCAGTTGAGGTAATTCGGGAGAACTAATGGGAAATTCTCAATTAGGTGCTGGAGGAAGATGTTGAAGGAGAGAGATGTTGGAATTGCCTTGTAGAACTGAAACCTCACGCTGATGAGCAACCGGGGGTCATGAATTTTTGATGAATTCCAGGGTCCAAAGTCTCATTGCTTTCGACATTTTATGTGCAAAAATTAGACCGTCGGATGGTGAAGAAGTGTATATTCCTTTGAACTATGTCTGAACCTGTAATAAGTAGATGTATGTATCATGAACTTCGTGGTGGTGATGCTAAATTTTTAATTATTTAGTTTTAGTTTGTGATTGATCGTCTTTCTAGTGTGTAAACTTACATAATTACTTGTTTTCTTTCTTCTTATTGTCGGGAGAGGAGACTTGTTTAACCCAACTCAACCCTTTGGGCCCAAATAATCAGGCATGTGACATGCAGTCGAGCTCGTTTCGGTGAGCTGCTACTACGGACTGACACAACGATTTTGCGACCAATGATGCGGCGTGGTAGGCTCCCCAAGTCCCCATTGACCACTCCTTGTTGTGTACTATGAAATCTAGGTGCTGATTTTGAATGTGCATGTAGACTAGGTTTTCCTCACGTGAGCGTGGATTACAGTTGAGGAAGTTAAGAGGAGGAAAAGAGAAAAAGTCGATCCAGTTTTCGCAATGTGAAAGTCCTTGGCCCCATATAAATCTCCGCACATCACAATCTGGTGTGAGTGGTTCCGGCTAATCTATTCTATCACCCCCTCCTGTGTAGGTAGATTACACATGTCGTTGCTTTCTCTCCTTGGAAATACTTTCGATTTCACTTGTCCTACGCACTATATGATTCTTTTTAGATGATGTGCTTCCATATGCCTCCCATTCATACTTCATTGAGGAAGCTCATCAAACTTTTAGTGTTGCTGCTCTCCGTCGTTCCGTAGCCTCAACCCTATTCTTGTTTGTTTCGCTGACAGTACTATCCTGATAATATAGTTAGAAGATACAAGAAGATTATAGATTGCAGTGTCTCTTTGTAAGTGTGGATCATGCTTATGCTGAGGAAGGTTGGTGAGCACATTATTTATACGTCCATTAGTTTTGTACCCAAGTCCCGGAGTCTGCTTTGTATCCGAGCCTTAATTTTTTCTTTATGCAGACGTTTGCATATACACGTGTGTTCTACTCCATTTTTCCAACATTAACCCGGTAGCTACACTCGACACTACTTTCAAAGCTTGTGGAAGACGTATGTTCAAATCTTGTACCAAAAACAAGAACAATGCTCAACATTATTGCCTCATACAACATTTCTTCGTAGAAGGAGCGAAATGCTCAAATCTTGAGCGAGACCACCTCCTTCAAGATTCCAAATGACGTGTTGTCTCTCTTTGCACTGATAGAGTAGCCTACAACAATTTCTTTCTCAACTATATTTTCCTTTTTGATCCTTGCTAGGTTGGAAACTGTATCCTACTAATATAAATGGCAAAACACGTGCTTTTTCCATCAATAGTGTCCAAACTGAAACCAACACACCATCTACTATAAATTAAAACCTCTACATCATATGGTGGTTAGATTCATTGGTATCTACATTTAAGGAAAACAGAGAAATGTTATTTCTTAAATGATATAGTGAGGGTGAGAGCACTTGTTAATGATTTTTGTCAGCCATCGCCATGAAGGTTCTCTAGGCTGTACATTGTCAGCGCCATCATGGTGTCAACTTATTACTAGTTGCTGGAAAGTGGAATTTTATCCAGATACTAGGGTGTTGGATCGGAAAGCAGTATTTTAGTTATGCCATTTTGAATGTTGTGGTTGCAGTTGTAGAACTGGAGGGTCCGTGTCGTATTTGTTAGGACATCTGAGAAACAACAAACCACGAGTTCGGTTTTGGCCCGTCCGGCCCATTCGTGTGTCTACCCCCTTAACTGTTCGTCTCGCCGCCAGAAGCCGGCCCCGATGGCAGAGCGCCCACTCCCAATCTCAACTCCCTTCACCCACCGCCTTCCTTTCTCTACAGGACCCATTCTCCCTCCTGCTTTCCATTTGTACCGTAAAATCAGGTGTTGCTTATAAATGTGCATGAACCCTAGCGAGATCTTCGCAAGGTCAACATTGTTTCCAGTTCAGGGGATTGTGGAGGAAGTGAGGGAGAAATCAATCTGTCACCTTTTCAGTATCTGCTTAAAATGAGCTTAGTTTGCTTCAGCCCTTTCGCCCTCTCTGTCCGTTCGTTTTGTCTCCATCATGTTGCATTGCCTCAATGCCTCCTACACCTCTGCGTGAGACCAATCCCACACCCACCCGCCGTTGCCCAGTAGTGTCACAACGGTTCGCACGAGCAGTGACCCGGCAGCCTGCGGCAAGGTAACCCCCAAGTATCCATTCTCCACCTTTGCGTGTCTACCATAAGAGTTGATCCTGCTAAAACACGTGGACGAACCTAAGTCTTTGTGATGTCAGCATGGGTTGCATTTCATGGGGTTGAGGAGGAACTGAGGACGATCGATCCGGTCTTTATAGAATAATAAAATTGCTCCTGTCCCCTTGTCAGTTTCTGTCTATATTGTCGTGGAGTAGTTGGGGCTGATCTGTGCTGCAACCTTATCTCCTCTGCGAGTCTCCGATAGTTTCAGCTGCTGGCTTCCCTCGAAAATACTTTCACTTGGCCTGATCCTACGTCCGATGTGATTCTTCGAGACCATGTGTTTCCATATGCCTCCCAATCGTATTTCACAACAGATTGCATCGATTCCGTCCGTGTTCATTTCTTGTCACCGTCAGTGTTTGTTTGGTCACTACATATTTCTTGCTCGGTAGCTTTGACTCCGTCCGTGTTTGTTTGGCTGGTACACTATCCTCACATCACTGCTAGAGGCTACAAGACCTCCTCCTTTTGTAAGCGTTGTCATGCTGAGACGGAGGAAGATTGGTGAGCACATCAGTTACCCTTCCAATAATTTTGTGAGTCCTGGAATCTGCCTCGCACGGTCGTACCTAAGCCTTAACTGCCTTTCCCCAAAGTGATTTGGTTACACGTGTGTGATCTGCTCATTTCCTCCAGCTAACCATTGCCTCTACACTGAACACTGATTTGCTAGGCTTGTGGGAGAACTGACGTGTGTTCAGAGCCTCTACTTAAAACCAGAAGAACCATGCTCAATGTTATAGCCTCGTACACAATCTGAAATTTGTGCATGGAACGAACTGATCCGATCTTCAGCGGTTTTATTATTCTATAAAGACTGGATTAACCATGATGTGGCGGTTCCCTAGTCCGGCAGTGATGTTAAGGTCGGATTAACCATGATCTGTGCTGCGACCTTAATCTCCATCAGTAAGACCCCTTGGGATTAACCATGATGTGGTGGTTCCCTAGTCCGGCAGTAGCAGTCACCGAATAGAATGAAGCGTAAGGTAGTTTAGCTAATATAAATAGCCGTATTAAGTGTGTAATGTGTATTGCCTCGCGTGCGTCGATCAAGCCGGCGACTCGTGCTAAGCTAGCTAGACATCAAAAGCCTCCACCAGGCTGTCTGCTTGCTAGCTTAGCTAGTAAGTGCGTATTGCGTCTCGGTCGAACGGCGGCTCGGAAGCTAATCGAGCAGCTCGTACGCGCGTATTGCCTGAAGGTACTCGGCAGCATCGTGGGGTCTGGGCCAACAACCGACACTACCCCCCGCCCCTTGCATTTCCGGCTGGCCTTGAATATTGCAAATGATTTTTTTTTTTAGAAAAGGAGGATGACCCTCGGCCTCTGCATCTGGGAGATGCATACGGCCACTTTATTGATTGTTCTCAAGGACCTTACAAAGTATTACAACAATTAATGTGCCTGTATCCACCATCTTGGCAACATATGACGCTACTCCTATTTAAAATGATGAAGGGGTGCTAGCTAGGCCACTACCCAAACCACTCACCTAAGCATAACATCAAAAGTCGGAAGCCGAAACTCATTTGGAAGCCCCAGCCGAGCCACATACCGGGTCTGGGGCACAATCCGGTCAGACGCACTCGTGTGTCGTCGCCGCCATCTTCCACAATTCTTCAGATCATATTGAGGCTTCTACCTTGTCTGGCCACTCTGCCATCGACGTCACCATGACGCCAGACAGCAACCTCCTCCTGCGCGAGCCCATCTCCGTATGTCGGACGCCGAGTCTCCATAGCGCCATGCCATCGATCTCCGCCGCAAATGATACGTCATTCCTGTTTGCATTTACTATTTTTACTTTTTTATTCCATGCTAAGTAGCAAATCTTATTGACGTGTCAATTAACTCCAATGTGAAATCAACATACCATCTAAGACATGTGAAAATTTCGACATCATAGTGTTTTATTGCAATGGTTTATGTATCTGAGATAAACAGAGAAGTTCGTGCGGCACCAAGGTGTGTGGTGCGTCTGGCAGCAGTCCCATTCTACTTGGTCAAACTTGTGGTCAGCATTCTTTGAAAGATGGAGGGCGTGGATATGAATATTTCATGGTGTCAGCTTGAACTGAAACTTTTATTCATGTTAACATTTCAAACTATTGGCAGGTACTGTTCCTAGGCATTTTGACGTATGACTGTGTGGTCTAGTGAAAATTTGAATAAACTTTTCCACAAACTTTGGATTTTATTCCCAACTACACTCCATTATACTATTTTGAGGCAACTTCTTAGCACCCTTCTCCATTCGATGTCAGTCCTTTCATCTTTTTTTGGAGACTTTACAACAGAAGAGACTCCTACTGCTTTGTCATTTCATCTTCAGTGTCACAATTGAGGAACAGTAGGTTTTAATTGTATTTCATTTTAAACATCTTACTGTGTATGTATGTGTGCCGTAGTCAAAATATGAATCTAACATTACATTACTCTACATGACTACGACATACACACACACACACACACAGAGTTTGCACAAGGGAAGAAAAATCCAAAATCTAGGTTGACTTTTTCAGACTCATGGAGAGGCAATGCAACATGCATTTGGAAACAAGCAAAATTGGAAGGTTATAGAACATCCGATTCAGATTTTTCACTATAGTACATAGTCAGGTATTAAATTGCCCAGGAAACCTGCATGCCAAGGGTTAGAAATAAAAGACGAATACAACTTCCAGTTTCACAACTGGGACTACAAAGATGACATTACCGATTTCAAGTGGAGTAGGGTACTGATAAGTTGCCTTGTGATGACACTACATGGTTTTCCAAAGTTATGTAGAGAGAATTCAGCATGCATTTGAAAAAATAAATCAGTATGTTCCCCAAATCTGCTTGTTTCCAAGTGCATGTTGCATTGCCTCTCCATGAGTCTTGAGAAAGTCAACCTAGATTTTGGATTTTCTTCCCTAGTGCAAACTATTATACTTTCTTGAGGCAACTTATTCAATATCCTTTTCCATTTAAAAACATATTTTTTACAAAATAATTGTTAATTATATCATTTTTTTATTATATAAATATATGTCGCACTAATAATACCAAAATGATAGAAATGTCCATGCTCCTGCAGTGCGCCTGAGACTTACGGTTTTGTCTAGAGACTTTTACGGTACATCAGATTAATTTAGACCCTTTATTTCTGTGATTTAATGGCTCAGATGCCACAATACTACTGCAGAATTTGGGCAGTATATAAGGTATAAAGGGTATTTTGGGATAGTTCGGTCAATGATCCACCGGGGTACGCGCTTTCACCGGCGCGCGCCCCATGCATGTTCTCAGGCCGCCGGGAGGTGCTTGTTGGCCTTGGTCTCGAATGTACGATGCTCGCCAGACGAGCTCTTCCAGGCGAAGACGCATACGTACGCGTATCGCGTGCACGACGTCGCTTGTCTGATGCGTCTCTTGGCTGGTGCTCTTGGACTGCGCACGGAGTAAGCATCGAGGGATCAAGGCTAGCTACCCAAAGCTAGTTGCTGGATATATTCTGCACGAAGGCACACGCGCGTACACCAGCTAGCTAGCTTTGTTGAGGAGCAGAGGGCAGCAAGACGCGAAGATGGGATGGAGAACCTGCGGAGCTCTGATGTACACGTCAATGAAGATAGAGGGCGCTGCCGGTTGTGGCAGGGAAGTTGGTCCAGGGTGCCCGTCCTTCGGCACGATGGGAGGCGAGGGCATTCGGCCGAGGAGTAGGCGACTGCCAGTTGAGGCGGGTAGGCGGCGTCTGGATGCCGGAGGACCGGGGGGCAGCGCGGGCATGGAAAAGATGGAGCTTTGCATATCAAAACGCATATAGATGACTAATCCCCGTAACAAAGAATTACCAATCTGTCCTTGAGTCAAATCCGGAGTCGGCCCTTTGATAAACTAAATACTACCCATCATATTTGGTAGTATGATGTACCATAAAAAGCCTCTTTATCTAATTTTTTAAGAAAACCAAAGAAAAGAGGAATGCACTAGGGATATTGGGCAGATGCAAATGGGGACATAGACGAGAAAGACGGGATGGTGAACACCAGCATGGAATATGATTTGTTCTAGTGACCTCAATATTGTACTATTTTCTCCAAGTCTGCTTCGAAATCAGTGACATTGAGCTGTTTGTACACCTTATCGTCATATTGGGCCATAACAAACCATCGTAATTGTCACTCCTGCCACTCCTTCTCTAGAGCCTCGACTCCTTTCGAGCCAAATCAGTACCGCTTCATATCCAATGGTGCAGCGATTCTGAGATTGCCACAACCTTCCCACCTCAATGAAAAGGGTTGTTGCAGATTATGCAATTCCGTATGCCTTCCATTCACAAACATATTGCAGTGCTCCAACCCATCTTAATTGTCATTGCACTCTCGCCCGGGAGCCCCTACACCATTCATTTTCATTTGGATGCTTGTACTATCTTGATAACAATGCTAGAGGCTAAAAGAAGTGCAATACAGCCACAGACATAGTGCATTCTCTTTTATAGGGGCTGATCATCCTTAGGATGAGGAAGGCTGGGTGAGCACATCAGCTATTCATCCATTAATTTTGTGACCAACATCCTGGAGTCTGCATCATACATTCATACGTGAGCATTAATTTTGCTTTCTCCAAAGAGATCTGCCTACACAAGTATGATGCTCTGCTCCATTGTCCTCGACTCACCCTGGCCTCTACAAATAACACTGATTTGCCAAGCTTGTGGGAGACGGTGTGTACAAACTTTAGAGCCTATATTGAAAATCAGAACCATGCTTAAGGTTATAGCCTTATATAACATGTTAAATTTGTGGAAGGAACGGCATGCCCAAATCTTCACGGAAAACATTCCTGGCCCTCGTAGTCTACTTGGCCTCCAAGGTTGGAAATGACATGCCATATCTGTTTGCATTGACAGAATAGCCTAATGCTTTCACTCTCAACTGCCTCCCGTGCCGCACTAGCTCTCCATCCACCAGCCGTTGCTCAAGAGCAAGGCTGCTGCCTTCCACCCGATGGCCGACACAACGAATGCTGCAGCCTGCAGCGAGGTGAAATTCTTCATCAATTATTTTTTTTTGAAAAAGGAGGTTAAAACCGTCTTTATTAATTATTCAACAAAGTTCTCACAATAACATATATCAAACCACCGGCCCAAAGCCACCACTCACCTACAAACTCGATAATGTGGAGTGCTCTCACTCTGCACATCTAAAATCGGTGTCGTCGCCGATCCATCTGCATAACGTATCAGCACCTATACCCGGTGCAGTAAAGCTAAAACGTACACCACATGCACACGTTTACATGTGCCTCCCATTCACAATGGACTGCAGTAATTGAAGCCGTTGAAACTTTCACTGCTCTCTTGGTGTCTCTTTGGAGACACGATTCTTTCATGTTAATTTGGCTACTAATACAATCCTTCTAACATTCTATTTAGGGGGCTAGAAGACCAAGCCTACATATATTGGCTAATAGGGATGCAAACCGCACACTGTTTAAATCCGTTTAAGCCCAGTTATCGCTCTAGCAGTTCAAGAAAGTTTTTTTTTAGGAAAATGAACTATCGAGCTAACAAAAAAATTATGGGTTTTGCGGCGTGTGTTTATCGTGCCATTTAGATCCCTATTGGCAAGGTGTGTCATTCTTTCACAGGGGAGGTTGGTTAATTAGCCACCATCCATTGCATTTGTGACGAAGTCTAAACGAGCCTTAATTGCCATTTCTCCATTGAGGTTTGGCCACATGTGTGTGTCTGCCCCCATTGTCCCCAGCTTGGTCTTAACCTGAACACTTTTTTGCCAAGCTGGTGGTAGATGGTGCATTTGAAGCTTGTACGTACTAAGAGCATCTCTAGCTGTTCAGCCCCCCCAGGACGCCGAAAAAGAGACGCCTGGGGCAAACCGGCGCTTGGTTGGCGCATGGGGGCGATTGCGTGCACAGTCGACGCCCCAGGTCGCCGCCAAAATTGTGCGAACTTGGCGATGTTTTATACAAAATTGTACAACCTCAGCGAAACTGGCACAAATTCGGCGAAACTTCATTGAAATCTGTCCAAAAACAGATAAAACATGCAAACTACGCCTAGTCCTGCTGCGCCGCGACCACCGCACTCCATCTACATGCCG
>NW_024118863.1:0-8561 GCF_003073215.2 Triticum urartu
CCACTGGCACTCTCCGGCCAGTCCGTCGTCGCCCGCCGCCAGCGCCGACTCTGCCCATCGACCCCTTGCTGTTGCGCGGGGGCTTCGACAGCACCTGCAGCATCTGTCAGTGGGCTAGCAGGTTTTTTCGGTGGGCCATCCGGCCTACCCGGCACCACACTCGCAGCCAGGGCTGCTTCCCATACCGTCTGAAGAGTACCCACCGCCGCTGCCGAGCGGTGGGTACGGTCGCCCCATGGCATCTCCGTCCCCCTCGCCGGCCCTGCCGCCGGCGCCCTAGGACCCAGTGCTCCTTCCCGCACTGCATGACGCTCCTACACCGAACAACTACACCGAAGGTGATGATTGGTACATGGACACCGGGGCTATGGCTCACATGTTTGCTCATCCTGGTAACCTTGCCTCCTTCACCCCCATCACCACCGATCGCCGCATCATTGTCGGCGACGGTTCCACACTCCCTATCACACATGTCGGGCACACTTCTTTTCCTTCTAACCATACCTATTACTTTGTCTAACATACTTGTGTCACCTCATCTTATTAAGAACCTTATTTCCATTCGCCGTTTAACTCGTGAAAATTTTGTTACTGTTGAATTTTACAAGCTTGGGTTTTGTGTCAAGGACGCTCGAACCAGGATAGTACTTCACCGATGTGACAACCTCGACGAGCTCTATTCGGTGCATTCATCGTCCACCTCCACCACCACACCGGTTGCTCTCTTTGCCGGCGTCGATCTCTGGCACGCTCGTTTGGGTCATCCCAACCCCGTCACACTTCATCATATTCTTAGGAGTTTCAGTTTCAGTTGCCATAAGATAGAGGATCACACCTGTCATGCCTGTCGTGTCGGCAAACATGTTCGCCTCCCGTTTAATAACTCCACCATCATAGCTTCTTTTCCTTTTTAGTTGATTCATAGCGCTGTGTGGACCTCTTCGGTTCCTAGTAATTCGAGCTATTTATATTATCTGGTTATCCTTGATGATTATTCTCATTATGTGTGGACTTTTCCTTTGCGCAGAAAGTCGGATGCACTCTCCACTTTGACGGCTTTTTACTCCTATGTCAACACGCAGTTTGGGCATCCCATCCTTGCTCTTCAGACTGACAATGGAAAAGAGTTCGACAACCTTGCTTTCCGCACTTTTCTGTCGCACCACGGCACAATTTTTCGTCTCACATGCCCATATACTTCCCAGCAGAACGGTCGAGCCGAACGCGTCCTTTGCACTCTGAACGACTACGTTCGCACGCTCCTGTTCCATGCTAATGTACCGCCTCGTTTCTGTCCGGACGTACACGCTACTGCTTCTCTTCTCCTTAAAATCCGCCATTGCCGCCCACGGTGGAACTATGCACCTCACCATCTTCTCTTCGGTACGCCCCCATCTTATGATGGCTTGCATATTTTCGGGTGCCTTTGCTATCCTAGCACTGCTGACTCAGCTCCTCACAAACTCGCACCTCATTTTGCCGCTTGCATCTTCATCGGCTACCCCTCCAATTCCAAGGGATATCGGTGCTACGATCCTGTCTCCCACCATGTGTTCACTTCCCGACATGTTTACTTTGATGAGCATGTGTTTCCGTTTCACCAGGTACCCCTGACTATTCCTCCCGCCACCGGTGACGCGGGCTCTTCGACGCCTCTCCTAGGGCGGTTGCGCGCCTCTCTTGGCCCGCCCTGGCTTTGAGGCGCGCCCCCCGCATGCGGCGCCTCCTCCAGCTACGGCGCTGGCGCCGTATGGGCGTTTTTCGCCCGAGATCACGCTACGCCTTAGATCACTACGTCCATGCGGCATCCACCTCTGAGCCGTCGCCGTTGCCGTCCTCCATTCGAGCCGCTCTTCGTGACCCGCTCTGGATGGCTGCGATGCAAGAGGAGTTTGACGCCTTGTAGCGCAATTGGACGTGGCAGCTTGTTCCCCATCCCCGGCACGCCCACGTGATATCCAGGAAGTGGGTCTTTAAACACAAGCTCGTACCCTTGATCGCTACAAAGCGCGCTAGGTCATTCGTGGCTTTCGACAGCATGCTGGCATCGACTTCATCGACACCTTCGCTCCGGTCGTCAAGCCCGGCACGATACGCACGGTTCTCCACCTTGTGGTCTCCCGTGCTTGGCCGGTGCACCAGATGGACATCTCCAACGCCTTCCTCCATGGTCACCTTGAGGAGCAGGTCTTCTGCCAGCAACCCACCGGGTTTGCTGACCCGATGCTTCCCGACCACGTGTGCCTGCTTTCGCGGTCCTTGTACGGACTCAAGCAGGCTCCGCGCGCTTGGTACCAGCGCATCGTGGCGTTTCTCCACCAGCTTGGGTTCCACTCTACCCGCTCGGATGCCTCGCTCTTCGTCTATCATCAGGGCTCTGACACGACGTACTTGCTGCTCTTTGTCGACGACATCATCCCGACGACATGTACGGCTGGTCTCCTCAGTCAGCTCATGGCTCGTCTTTGCGCTGAGTTCGCCATCAAGGACTTGGGTCCTTTGCACTACTTCCTCGGTGTCGAGGTGGTGCGCCATCCGGATGGCTTCTTCCTTCATCAGCAGAAGTACGCTCACGAGCTCCTGGAGCGCGCCGGCATGCTTAACTGCAAGCCCGCCGCTACGCCTGTTGATACGAAGGCCAAGCTTTCTGCCACAGATGGTTCTCCCGCTTCAGATGCTGCTTTCTATCGGTCTATCATTGGTGCTCTCCAGTACCTCACTCTGACTCGACCGGAGATCTAGTATGTCGTGCAGCAGGTGTGTCTTCATATGCATGCTCCTTGTGATGTTCACTGGGCTGCCATCAAGCAGATTCTCCGCTATATCTGTGGCACTATGGATCTCGGCGTCATGCTTCATGCCTCCGCCGACATCGCCCTCACTGCCTACTCCGATGCAGACTGGACGGGCTGCCTGACACTCGTTGCTCCACTTCGGGCTATTGTGTCTACCTTGGACCCTCACTTATCTCGTGGTCGTCCAAGCGGCAGCCTACGGTCTCTCGTTCTAGTGCTGAGGCTGAGTATCATGCGGTGGCCAATGCCGTCGCCGATTGTTCGTGGCTTCACAAGCTGCTTCAGGAGCTCTCTTGTTCTGTGGACCGTGCCACGGTGGTCTACTGCGCAACATCTCGGTGGTCTACCTCTCCGCTAACCCGGTGCATCGTTGACGGACCAAGCATATTTAGTTGGATATTCATTTCGTTCGGGAACAGGTGGCCCTTGGCCATGTTCGTGTTTTACACATCCCTACTTCCCAACAATTTGCCGATATCATGACCAAGGGCTTGCCTACGGCGTCATTTGAGGACTTCCGGTCCAGTCTTTGCGTTAGCCGCGGTGCCGCTTTGACTGTGCGGGGGGGGGGGGTGTTGAGTATATGTGTTATGTGCATATTTTGTATTGGGCCCATCTCCTAGTTCCTTGTATACTTGAGGTCCGTGGCCCACCTTTGTACATCATATATACGTGCCTATGCACGAAGAGCAATGAACAAAACCCTATCCCCTCCCGTGCCTCCCCTGCGAGGCGATGGCCATGGCTCCTTCGATCTCAGCCGCTAGCCCCACTCTTCCTCCCTCACCGTCGCCAGAGGGCACGGATGTGTGACCGTCGGAGGTGGCCGCGGGGTTCTATCCTCCTCTCGCGCGATAGGGCGTCATAGGCCGGTCCCCTCGGCCCCGACTGCTCTTGCTTAAATCATTACTCTCCATTCTCTCGTGCTCCAGCAATTGCATTCCCTAGACAACTATCATTTAGTCGATCTACCCAACTATCTATAATGGATCAGAGAAGGATAAGCAAATTAAGCGCACAAATATTTATTAATTCAGAAGTTCTTGAGACCTCATTCTCCTTTTAGTTTCGACTCTCGGCCCGGTATAGCTTGACGCCAGCTAGACGGGCCGGGCTGCATGGAGGGCGGGGTGCACCTAGGCATCGGCGATCGGATCTGGCAGGCCGACAGGGCGGGCCGGACGCTATTGTACCGCATCTCGGCGGTGGTGGTTCCCCGCTCCTTGGGCAGCTGTTCGGTCCCATAATGGGGCAAGCTTGTGACAACTACGTTGGCACGACGATCGGTGTCCTACAAGCGGCATGGGGTTGTAGTGGACATCTCCTTTCTTCTGGACCCGAGATGACGGTGCGCGGGGCTGGGTGGGTGTCGTTGGTGTTGACCGAACGCATGGTGGTGGAGGTGAGGATATAGGGTCCGTGCTCGGGCGGACCGGATCCGGGCCCAAGGTGGACCGGGGCTAGTGCTCTGGCTAGGAGAGGTGGGGCTTGGCCCAGGATGTGCATGCGATCTGTGAGTTCCTCTTCTCGCGAGCATGCTGGATGATGGTGATGGTCGTGACGCCGCTACGTCGTTGGACGGATCAATGTTGGCGGCCTCAGACTTGGTGTCTTACGAATTTGCCTGGGTCAAGCCATGGGCTTTGGCCGAGGCCTGCTTGGGGAGGGCCATCGGCAATCTCAGGGTATTGTCCCTGAAGGAAATATGCCCTAGAGGGAATAATAAAGTTGTTATTTATTCCTTATATCATGATAAATGTTTATTATTCATGCTAGAATTGTATTAACCGGAAACTTAGTACATGTGTGAATACATAGACAAACAGAGTGTCCCTAATATGCCTCTACTTGACTAGCTCGTTAATCAAAGATGGTTAAGTTTCCTGACCATAGACATGTGTTGTCATTTGATGAATGGGATCACATCATTAGAGAATGATGTGATGGACAAAGACCCATCTGTTAGCTTAGCATAAATGATCGTTTAGTTTTATTGCTATTGCTTTCTTCATGAGTTATACATATTCCTCTGACTATGAGATTATGCAACTCCCGAATACCGGAGGAACACTTAGTGTGCTATCAAACGTCACAACGTAACCGGGTGATTATAAAGATGCTCTACAGGTGTCTCCGATGGTGTTTGTTGAGTTGGCATAGATTAAGATTAGGATTTGCCGCTCCGAGTATCGGAGAGGTATCTCTGGGCCCTCTCGGTAATGCACATCACTATAAGCCTTGCAAGCAATGTGACTAATTAGTTAGTTACAGGATGATACATTACGGAACTAGTAAGGAGACTTGCCGGAAACGAGATTGAACTAGGTATGATGATACCAAAGATCGAATCCTAGGCAAGTAACATACCGATGACAAAGAGAATGGCGTATGTTGTTATGCGGTTTGACCGATAAAGATCTTCATACAATATGTAGGAGACAATATGAGCATCTAGGTTCCTCTATTGGTTATTGACCAGAGAGGTGTCTCGGTCATGTTTACATAGTTCTCGAACCCGTAGGGTCCGCATGCTTAACGTTCGATGACGATTTTGTATTATATGAGTTATGTGTTTTGATGACCGAATGTTGTTAGGAGTATCGAATGAGATCACGGACATGACAAGGAGTCTCGAAATAGTTGAGACATAAAGAATGATATATTGGACGATGTTATTCGGACACCGGAAGAGTTCCGAGAGGTACCGGGTAAAAACGGAGTGCCGGAGGGGTTATCGGAACCCCTCGGGGAAGTAATGGGCTAACATGGGCCTTAGGGAGAGATATGGTAGGCCAGGAGAGGTGCCACGCGCCCCCCATGGGGAATCCGAATAGGACTAGGGGAGGGGGCGCGACCCCCCTTTCCCTCTCCCTGTCCCTCCCTCTCCCTTCCTTCTTCCCCCTTCCACCAAGTGGAATCCTACTAGGACTTGGAGTCCTAGTAGGACTCCTCTCTCTTAGCGCGCCTTACAGGGGCCGGACGGCCTCCCCCTCTCCTCCTTTATATACAGAGGCAGCGGGGCACCCTAGAACACACAAGATCAATTGTCTTAGCCATGTGCGGTGCCCCCCTCCACAGTTTACCACCTCGGTCATATCGTCGTAGTGCTTAGGCGAAGCCCTGCGCCGATAACTTCATCATCACCGTCGCCACGCTGTCGTGCTGACGGAACTCTCCCTCGTCCTCAACTGGATCAAGATCTCGAGGGATGTCATCGTGCTGAACGTGTGCTGAACACGGAGGTGCCATACGTTCGGTACTTGTATCGGTTGGATCGTGAAGACGTTGAACTACATCAACCGCATTACTAAACGCTTCCGTTTTCGGTCTACAAGGGTACGTGGACACACTCTTCCCTCTTGTTGCTATGCATCTCCTAGTTAGATCTTGCGTGATCGTAGGATTTTTTTTGAAATACTACGTTCCCCAACAGTGGCATCCCAGCCAAGTCTATGCGTAGATGTTATATGCACGAGTAGAACACAAAGAGTTGTGGGTGATAATAGTCATACTTCTTACCACCAACGTCTTAATTTGATTTGGAGGTATTGTTGGATGAAGCGGCCCAGACTGACATTACATGACCGTGTTCATGAGACTGGTTCTACCGACGTGCTTCGCACACAGGTGGCCGACGGGTGTCTGTTTCTCCAACTTTAGTTGAATCGAGTTTGACTACGGTCAGTCCTTGTTGAAGGTTAAAACATCACACTTGATGAAAAATCGTTGTGGTTTTGATGCGTAGGTAAGAACGGTTCTTGCTAGAAGCCCATAGCAGCCATGTAAAACTTGCAACAACAAAGTAGAGGACATCTAACTTGTTTTTGCAGGGCATGTTGTGATGTGATATGGTCAAGACATGATGAGATATAAATTGTTGTATGTGATGATCATGTTTTGTAAAAGTTATCGGCAACTGGCAGGAGCCTTATGGTTGTCACTTTATTGTATGAAATGCAATCGCCATATAATTGCTTTACTCTATCACTAAGCGGTAGCGATAGTCGTAGAGGCAATAGTTGGTGAGATGACAATGATGCTACGATGAAGATCAAGGTGTCAAGCCAGTGACGATGGAGATCATGACGGTGCTTTGGAGATGGAGATCAAAGCCACAAGATGATGATGGCCATATCATGTCACATATTTCAATTGCATGTGATGTTTATCCTTTATGCATCTTATTTTGCTTAGTACGGCGGGCGCATTATAAGATGATCTCTCCCTAAATTTCACGGTACAAGTGTTCTCCCTGAGTATGCACCGTTGCTACAGTTCGTCGTGCCGAGACACCACATGATGATTGGGTGTGATAAGCTCTACGTTCACATACAACGGGTGCAAGCCAGTTTTGCACGTGCAGAATACTCGGGTTAAACTTGACAAGCCTAGCATATGCAGATATGGCCTCGGAACACTGAGACCGAAAGGTCGAACATGAATCATATAGTAGATATGATCAACATAGTGATGTTCACCATTGAAAACTACTGCATCTCACGTGATGATCGGACATGGTTTAGTTGATATGGATCACGTGATCATTTAGATGACTAGAGGGATGTCCATCTAAGTGGGAGTTCTTAAATAATATGATTAATTGAACTTTAATTTATCATGAACTTAGTACCTGATAGTTTTTTGCGTATCTATGTTGTTGTAGATCAATGGCCCGTGCTACCATTACCTTGAATTTTAGTGCATTCTTAGAGAAAGCTAAGTTGAAAGATGATAGTAGCAACTACACGAACTGGGTTCGTAACTTGAGGATTATCCTCATGAAGGAAATATGCCCTAGAGGCAATAATAAAGTTGTTATTTATATTTCCTTATATCATGATAAATGTTTATTATTCATGCTAGAGTTGTATTAACCGGAAACTTAGTACATGTGTGAATACATAGACAAACAGAGTGTCCCTAATATGCCTCTACTTGACTAGCTCGTTAATCAAATATGGTTAAGTTTCCTAGCCATAGACATGTGTTGTCATTTGATGAATGGGATCACATCATTAGAGAATGATGTGATGGACAAGACCCACTCGTTACCTTAGCACTATGATTGTTTAGTTTATTGCTATTGCTTTCTTAATGACTTATACATGTTCCTATGACTATGAGATTATGCAACTCCCGAATACCGGAGGAACACTTAGTGTGCTATCAAACGTCACAATGTAACTGGGTGATTATAAAGATGCTCTACAGGTGTCTCCTATGGTGTTTTTGAGTTGGCATAGATCGAGATTAGGATTTGTCACTCTGACTGTCGGAGAGGTATCTCTGGGCCCTCTCGGTAATGCACATCACTATAAGCCTTGAAAGCAATGTGACTAATGAGTTAATTGTGGGATGATGCATTACGGAACGAGTAAATAGACTTGCCAGTAACGAGATTGAACTAGGTATGATGATACCGATGATGGAATCTCGGGCAAGTAACATACCGATGACAAAGGGAACAATGTATGTTGTTATGCGGTTTGACCGATAAAGATCTTCGTAGAATATGTAGGAACCAAAATGAGCATCCAGGTTCCGCTATTGGTTATTGACCGGAGATGTGTCTCAGTCATGTCTACATAGTTCTCGAACTCGTAGGGTCTGCACGCTTAACGTTCGATGACGATTCGTATTATGAGTCTATGTGTTTTGATGTACTGAAGGTTGTTCGGAGTCCCGGATGAGATGTATGTTGTCATCCCTGAAAGTGCAACTATCCCTAGGTGGTTTTGGTAATTCATAACAACATATAGCTCATTG
>NW_024118864.1:0-13424 GCF_003073215.2 Triticum urartu
GGATAGTTGTGCCCGCGATTATGGGCAGATGGGAATTTGTTAATGTCCGGTTGTAGAAAACCTGAAGTTGATCTTAATTAAAATGCATCAACCGCGTGTGTAACCGTGATGGTCTCTTCTCGGCGGAGTCCGGGAAGTGAACACGGTGTTGGAGTAATGCTTGACGTAGGTTGTTCTAGGATCACTTCTTGATCATAGTTGTTCGACCGTGCTGTTGCCTTCTCTTCTCGCTCTCATTTGCGTATGTTAGCCACCATATATGCTAGTCGCTTGCTGCAACTCCACCTCATACCTTTTCCCTACCTATAAGCTTAAATAGTCTTGATCGCGAGGGTGTGAAATTGTTGAGTCCCCGTGACTCACAGTTACTTCCAAAACCAGTTTGCAGGTGCCGATGAAACCATGCAGGTGACGCAACTAAGCTCAAGGAGGAGCTCGATGAGATTCGCGTTCGTTATGCTGTTCCGTTTCCAGTTGATCAGTAGTGGAGCCCAGTTGGGACAATCGGGAATCTGTGTAGCATTTGGGGTAGTCTTCTTTTATTTTGGTTCCGTACTCGGACCTTGATTGTATCTGGTTGATGTAATGCTTTATTCATGTAATTGTGTGAAGTGGCGATTGTAAGCGTTGGGCTCTAACTGAACCAAGCGATGCGTTGGGCTCTAACTGAACCCGAGCGATTGCACTGCAGGCTACGCGTTACTGAACCAGAGTGATCGATCGATGGCTGTTAACTGAACCCGATCGAGCGATTCCTTCGCTACTGCTGCTAACTGAAGCCGATCGATGCTGCCTCTGGATGAGCAGTGAGCATTGCTGGGGGGTTTGGATGAACAGTTCCCGGTGGGGGTGGATGAACAGGACCCCATGGTGTCGCCTCTGTATGAACAGGACCCCGATCGATCGAGCCGGTTGGGGCTGGATGAACAGGACCCCGATCGATCGAGCCGGTTGGGGCTGGATGAACAGGACCCCATGGAGGGCTGTATGAACAGGACCACCCCATGGAGGGCTGGATAAACAGTGGACGGTGGAGGGTTGGATGAACAGTAGCCCGTGGAGGGGTGGTTGAACAGGAGCCTGTGGAGAGGGCTAGTTGAACAGTAGCCGGTGGAGTAGCGCGCGGTGGAGGCTGGATGAACAAGAGCCTGTGGATGAACAGTCGCAGGTGGAGGCTGGAGGAGGTCGACGGTGGATGAACAGTAGCCCGTGGAGGCTGGAGGGGGTCTACGGTGGAGATGAACAGTATCCCTGGAGTCCCGTTTTGGGGTACGCCACACCCCTCCCGATCAACAGGAAACTTGTTTCGAACGTAGCGCTCCAACACAAGTCCATTACCTCCGTTTTGCGGTACGCCACACCCCTCCCGATGAACAGGACCCCTGTTTCGACCGTAGGAGGTCCATTTCCTCCGTTTTGCGGTACGCCAGACCCCTCCCGATGAACAGGATCCCGTTTCGAGCCGTTTCCTTCGTTGTACGGTATGCCAGCCTTGTTTCCATCGGTTGTTCCGTCCAAGCCGGTTGGCTCTCACGCGTTCTGTTGCCTCCCGATGAACGCGACGCATTCCGTTGCCTCCTCATGAACATGACGACGACGCAGTTTCTCCATTCCGACCCAGCCATGTAGACGAGCCCTGGACATACATATGCGCGAGTAGGCGTCCGAGACCCCGCCCATATGTACATACGTGGCCATATTTTCTTTCTTGCACACTGGCCACTGTACGTACGTGTACATGCTACATGCGCACCTCTACTACGACGTGTGCACGCCTCAACATCGACCAGTATGTACGTACACGTTCGCGACCAGAATGAGAAGCTACATACGCTTCGACCAGGTGGGTCCCGACTATAAGGCACTTCCTTGCGTGCGAAGATGTAGCTGGTGGGTCCCAGCAGTCAGGGGGTGAATCATTTTTTTTGCCCAAACGCACTTCCTTGCGTGCGAAGATGTAGCTGGTAGGTACCAGCGGTCAGGGGGGAAACATTTTTTCATGAAATACGGTTGCCCGTACGGTGGGTCCCTGCTGTCAGGTGGAGGAATCATTATTTTCCGCGTAATAATGAGGCACTTCCTTGCTGCCCCCGTGGACCCAGCTGTCAGCCTCTCCACGTACGGTCCATGTCTGAGGAAGCCATTCCTTGACCACATTGACCACGCCGCGCCAAGAGCACTAGGGCGGTGGACGACGGCGAGGGCTAGGAAGGGGACGACGCGGAGCCGGGGAAGACGCGGCAGTGGATGCCCACGCGTAGAGGAGTCTGAGGGTTCACTGGTTCACTGCGGAGTGAGGCTGTCGTCGCCGTAGAATAACAGGGGGTGTGGGTGAGTAGAGGGATGTCCTGACCAGCGGTGGGAGTAGTAGGGGGCGGTGAGGCCTCCGGGCGTCATAGTCGGCCACAGGAGGAAGGAGCACGCGGCACGACCGGTGCTGGTTTGGGCGACTGGAGCAAGAAGACCAGAGGTTGAAGAAGCACTGCGGTCGTTGGATGGACATCGTACGGTCAGTGGAGCTAGAATTGTTCATATTGACTAAGATGACAAAGCCCTCAGTCCCCGTCAACTTAGTAGGCCCACAAGTTAGCCTCCCACCGAGGTGGGTCCCAGCTAGCAGGGGGAGTATTCATTTTTTCTGCGTAATAAGAAGGCACATCCGGTGGGTCCGAGCTGACAGTGGGGGGAACTTTTTTTTTGCCAAATACGGTGGCCCGCCCGATGGGTCCGAACAGTCATGGGGGAAACATTTTTTTCGCAAAATACGGTGGCCCCTCCGATGGGTCCCTGCTGTCATGTGGAGGAATCATTATTTTCCACGTAATAAGGAGGCACTTCCTTGCTGCGGCCGTGGACCCAGCTGTCAGCCTCTCCATGTACAGTCCACGTCCGATGGAAGTCATTCCTTGACCATGTTGACCCCGCCGCGCCAAGAGCACCAGGGCGGTGGACGACGGTGAGGCCTAGGAAGGGGACGACGAGGAGCTAGGGAAGACGCGGCAGTGGATGCCCACGCGTAGAGGAGTATGAGGGTTTACTGGTTCGCTGCGGTGTGAGGCTGCCGTCGCCGCAGAATAACAGGGGGTGTGGGTGAGTAGAGGGATGGCCTGGCCAGCGGTGGGAGTAGTAGGGGGCAGTGAGGCCTCCACCGCATCGCAGCCGGCCACGGGAGGCAGGAGCACGAGGCACGACCAACGCTGGGTTGGTTGCCCGGAGCAAGAAGACCAGAGGTTGAAGAAGCACTACGGCCATTGGATGGACATCGTACGGTCACTGGAGCTAGAATCGTGCATATTGACTAAGTTGTCAAAGCCCACCATCCCCGTCAACTTAGTAGGCCCACAAGTCAGCCTGCCACTATACTGGGTCCCATCTAGCAGGGGTATTCATTTTTTTGTGCATAATAAGTAGGCACTTCCTTGTGTGCGAATATATAGCTGGTGGGTCCGAGCTGTCAGCGCGGTAACATTTTTTCGTGAAATACAGAGGCCCTTTCGGTGGGTCCCAGATGTCAGGTGGAGGAATCATTATTTTGCGCGTAATAAGGAGGCATTTCCTTGCGTGCGACCGTGGACCCAGCTGTCAGCCTCTCCACGTACAGTCAACTTCAGATGCATGTCGGCCATTGACCATGTTGACCAGGCCGCCCCGAGAGAACCAGGGCGTTGGACGATGGCGAGGCCTAGGAAGGGAACCACACGGAGCCAGGGAAGACTCGGCAGTTGTTTCCCACGCGGAGGAGTACAAGGGTTTACTGGTTCGTCTTCCGTCCCCGGAGAATAACAGCAGGTGTGGGTGAGTAGAGGGATGGCTAGGCCAGCGATAAGGAGTACGATGCGGCGGTGAGTCCTGCGCAGAAGCATAGCCGGCCGCGGGAGGAGGGAGCAGGCAGTCCCGTCGGCGCTTGTTTGAGCGGTTGGAGCAGGAAGAGCAGAGATTGAAGAAGCACGACAGTCGTTGGATGGACATCCAATAGTCACTGCTCTCTTGTGCATTATTTCTAATAATGTACAGCCCATTTGCTAATTCTTAAGAATATTTTTGGAGCCCATCTTCTTTTTGTTAGTATTACACACCATATTGTGGCCACGGTTCAAAAGTATACGAAATTTTGCATATTTTGGTGCGGTCAACTATTTTTAATCCCGAGATATCGATTCACATTCAAACTATTTCGAAAAATAATTTATATAAATAGAAAATCCAAATAATTGTCCACACATAAAAATTAACGGAATTTAAAATCTTGTAATTTAAAATTTTGAAAGTAATTCCCGGTTTGATGTGTTTTAAAAATGTATAGCCCATTTCTGGGCAAACCGAATGAAACTCTCCTCATCTTGAAAGATTTGCAGCCCAGCAGGGCTGATAAAGCAAGTAGGCCTTGTTTGGGTATTTCTTTTAAAAATAGAACTAGGCTAGCCATTTTCAGTAATAAAAAAACACAACTGGGCTCATGATGTGGTAAACATAAAGAAAACCCTGGCTAGACGGGCCACAGCCCCCGCACAGCCCCGTTGTTACCTTGATCCATCGCTAAAACTAGTATAAATAACAACTGCTTATTCCTCAAAAGAAACTGCATGACCTGCTGGGTCCCTGGTGTCAGCCGCTCGTAGTGTAATTCTCTCGTTTATTGACTATGTTGACAATGGCGTGAGCCCCAGATGTCCAACCATTAGGAGGAACCATATTTTTGGGCTTGTAATATAGAGGCACTTGCTTGCGTACTGCCATGACGCTGGTGGGTCCCTACTGTCATCCTCTCCATGTACAGTCATCTCCTTGTTCCTCTCGGTTGTTGACGACGCTGACAACGCAAGAGGGTGGCACACCGCACACGGCGACTGAATCAAGGCCGCAAGGCGGAGGATGATGGCGAGGCCTCGGACGGAACGAACAGGAGCCGTGGAAGATGCGTCGATCCAGTCGTAGACGGAGGGGAGTACGAGGGATGACTGGTTTGGGTGCGGGTGCGTGTTGGGGCTGACGTCGCCAGATAATAACGGGACGTGTGGGGGAATAGAGGAAGGGACTGGCCAACGTTGGAGGGTACGTACGGTAGGGCGGCGGAGGCGCAGCCAGCCATGGGAGGCGGAAGCAGGCGGAGCCGATGGGGTGGTTTGGTTTGGGTGGCTGGAGGAAGAAGAAGACAAGAGATAGAAGATACACGACAGATGTTGGATGTCAATCCAACGGCTGGTAGGCAGAATCGTTCGTTGACTAGCTAGTAAGTCGACACCACCTTGGATAGGCTATTTCCTCGCAGGTCCCAAATGTCAAAATCCAAATCTGTCATGGTCATGCAGCCTTTCCTATGAAAAATTACAGCCCATTTGATGTGCTAGTTCGAAATAAGTTTGTGGGTGCTGGTGGGGGGCTAATCACTTGGCTTCTGTAATGCACAGTGAGCTCAAGCAGAAGGCGAGAGTGATGTTATTTCCCTTGGTTGGAATTTGTTAGTTGTTACAATATTTTACTCTAAATTAAATGACTGACAAGCCATTTGCCTTGCTTCAAAGAAAATATGACAGTCAGAACCGAGTTGAAAAGGGCAAGAACATCTAACTCCAGCTTACAAACAATAAAAAATCACGAGGGTTAATTGTTCATCAGGTTTACAAAGAAAACCAGGTTGAAAAGGGCAACAACATCTAACTCCAGCACTGTTTTCGGCAGTCACAGTCAAATGGATCGGTCAGGTCCATAGAATGAACATCCTGGGTCGTAAAATTTACTGGATTATGGCCACAATATCTTGTAAATAGAAGCCCGGCATGTTCAGAATCTCTTTTAACCACCTGAAACTCCTTTTTTTCTCTTCCACATACCCATCCGTCAAAACCATGCTGCTGATAAACTTAAGCTTGATGGACAATAGTAATCTCACATTCAGTAGGAAGAATGTGACAAATCTAGTGTTTGCACGGTTGGCTACATATCGTTCTAGCGTTATTGTCTTCAATCAAATCTCATGAGAAGTGAGAAAATCCGGATGCTTACGAATCCACCGATTGGTTATAACTTTCTTACCCCGTCCTGTTGCCTAAATAGACATGAAGATTGAAAACAGCTATGGTCTAGAACAAGAGTGTCGAAAGAGCAATAGCTGAACGGTTAATTCTAGTACACTATATGCGGGCTTCCAATGTGCGTGAAATTATCACCTTTATATACAACTTCTCCAGACATGGAAAGCATTGCAGCAAGGCAATAATCTTGTTCAGATCAAAACAATTCATTTGGATATATAAGATCTTGACAGAATCCAGCACCATTGATAGGCCATCCATGGAGAAACTCTTCATTGAGCATAGAACATAATATTAGTACAAAATGTGTACTCCAAGATGACATATAACTTATGCACAGAAATTTAAAATGTAGCTTATGGTTACAAGTGTAGATGATAATATAAAGTACCTTAAGAACTATGGAGCCAAACACCATATTAAAATGAGCACAGAGATCATGTATTACACCCAAGGTCTCCAGTTTAGGCGCAGAGAGGACGGTTATTTGCAACAGTGAATAACTAGAATCAAGGATCAACCTTTGAAGTGAAGGGGCATCTTGGATGATGAGCTGCCTTCCGTCAAAATAAATTCCAATTCTTACAAGGTTAGGTGACTTTATTTGGAGACAACCGATTCTAGGTGTCAAAACAAGCACCAAGCACTCCAGGCAGGGCAACTAGAGTGGATGATGCTGTGCAACGAGGCCTTCGAGATACGAACCCGCACAAGTGAAAGTTTCTTGAGAAATGGGAGTCGAAGGTTTTGTACCAGATTGTCTGGTAGGTCGCACAACGCAAAGGTGGCAGTGTGGAGAGAGGAGGAAAACCGCAAGATTGACATAGGTGCTGAGGGCACAGGTAGATGGCGTTCGGTATCTGGTAGGTGATTTCCAGGGGAATAGTAGAACTCAAGTAGTTGTAGTTCTATGAATTCAGGGGATTTCAACCAGGCGTCCACCGTGCAGGGCATGGTATGCTTGCTCAGGTAGCATGACGGGATGCAGAGGCTTTGAACGGAGCCCTGGTGGGAGTAGATGATGGCTCTGGGAATTTCAAAATCATTGAAGAGAGATAGCTAACGACAGTCGAGATTAAGGGGCACAGCGCGCCATAGAGGGCGCCGCTGAATTAGGAGGACTTGGGTGTGGCAGCAATCCTTGGTGGGGAGAAGCGAGATGATCTCCCCAATGACGGAGTCCGGGAGATCGTTGATCTGGTCCACCCCAGATTCTACAGGTTCCTGGGATCTGGTGGGGGCGGGATTGCTGCTTCTCCCCGCGCTGCCGGGTGCGGTATCTACAACAGGCGTCACCGCTGGCGGGAGCCTCATCTTCTTGGCGCTGGGGTCAGCCGACTCCATTTTCCTCGAGGGCGTCGCGTTCACGGATTTGAGCAAAGTAACGAATGACGAGCCTAGTTGTAGTGCGAATGAAGAAGAAGGGCAGCTGGGGTTTTTCTGTAGTAGTGAGGAAGAAGGGGAGCCGGTTTTTCTATAGGAGTGAGGTGAGGAATTTGGGGGTACAAGTGGAGAAAGCTGACGTGAGGTGGGTGGGAGTGAGGAGGAAGAAGAACACCCAGGTTTTTTGGGGGGCAGTGTGCTGGGTGTGGGTAGCGCCTCTCATTCTGTAAATATATGGACTTTTGAATTGATTTTACTATTTACTAGGGTGGATGGGTTGTTCTGTCTTGGGCCCAGAGAAACAATTACTACTAGTATAGTGGAGACACTCTACAACTACCCAGAAAAACAATTACTACTAGTACAGTGGATACAATACCGCTTCTGGCTCCTCCTAGGTCATCAAAACGTCTCCTCTACTGAATGTCGTTATACTTTTGTTCACCGACATGCGTGCCATGCAGCGCACGGGCCCAAATGCCATCCACCAAATTAGAAGGAAGTATGCAGGCGGAGAGTCACCCTGGTCGTAGCGCGGCAGTAACGAGCCGTCGTATCACAAAACCCCACCTCCCCGCAGTGTAAGTTTGACGGACAAAGCAACCATCATTTCACTATTTGCTGAATCCCATTCTCCCTCACTGTCTTCAAGAAAGGCAACACTTGCATCTGCCACTGTTCTTCTCTCCGAACGAAGGGAAGGTAAGAGGATCCGTGATGTTTGTATATTTTCATTCAGAGAAAAAAAAGAACTTTTGCAAAGCAGTAACCGATCCTCACTATCTTTTTTGTTTCATTGTCATTGCGATTGTGTTCTACTTTTAGTGGACTCCTAGTATTCGTTAGTTTCATGATGGACCAAGGAGAACCAGGCAAAGATCTGTCAATATTGGAGCAGACGCGGGAGGCTGATACCCACGAGACAGAGAGCTCCAAGAAGATGGAGGCAACCACCGAGGCGACCCCAGATACTAAGATGGTCAACGCCCCATTTGAGGTTACAGCCCCCGTGGCACTGCAGGAGCAGTTTTCCCCCTTCGAGGATGTGGCCCGCCCCTGCTGAGCTGCCCAAGGTGATTTCCTTCTTTGCCGATCTCGATTGTGGTTTTTCGTCTAAGCATGTGGTGATTTTTTTTAGAAAAGGAAGTATGTGGTGATTAATAATGCAAAATTTTATTAGCTTTGATGCGGACGACCTGACTATACGCACTGGGAAAACAAAGTTCTTAGGCTGTTGGATCCTGGAAGCCATTTGTGGTTATACCAATGAAGAGTTGTATTCCAGCCTCACTGTTGTCAGGCGTGTTGTCCAGGGTGTATAGAAGCACAAGAAGTTCAAAGCTACTCCTTCATTTGTGAGGAATATTGTTCTTGTCAAGCTTATGCAGGAAGATGACGTGGCATGCCTCCACAAACAAGTTTATCAGTGGCAAGGCCACAAGGTTGTCTTCATGAAGGTTCAAAGGATTGAGCTGCTGCCAGATGCCCTCGATGATGTTCATGGCAAGGTACGTCTTGTATCCATCCCAAATTAGATCGAGGCATGAAATAGTTGCCCCAACTAGTGTTTAATAGTAGTTTGGATTGTGTCTAATTATCCGAACCTTGCCTGTTATTGACACCTCTGGGGCTAGTAGTCTGTTTGAATCCGTCTATGGGAACTGCTGCTACTTTTTGTGCCCGTGAATCATGTGATAACCATCGTAATTGTTGCCGAAACAGATGCGTCCTCACTAGTTTTTTCATGAATATGGCATGGTAAGACATAAGTTGTCACGGTTTATCATACGAGCAGTGTTTGATTGTGGTTTTTCATCTAAGTATGTGGTGATGAATAATGCAAAGTTTTATTAGCTTCGATGCCATGCTATACATAGTGGTTTAAATAACCTGTGTTTCTTATATTGGAAAGTAATTCAGAATTTGTTTCTGTTTCAATTAGAGCCCTGATGCAGACAAGGATTGTGTGGTTGTACATGTCACTCGCTATGAGGCGGATGACCTGAATATACTCATTGGGAAAACAGAGTTTTTAGGCTGTTGGATCCTAGAAGCCATTTGCGCTTATACCAATGAAGAGTTGTATTCCAGCCTCACTGTTGTCGGGCGTGTTGTCCAGGGTGTACTGAAGCACAAGAAGTTCAAAGCTACTCCTTCGTTTGTGAGGCATACTGTTCTTGTCAAGCTTGCGTAGGTAGATGACATGGCATGCCTCCACAAACAAGTTTATGAGTGGCAAGGCCACAAGGTTGTCTTCATGAAGGTTCAAAGGATTGAGCTGCTGCCAGATGCCCTCGATGATGTTCATGGCAAGGTACGTCTTGTATCCATCCCAAATTAGATCGAGGCATGAAATAGTTGCCCCAGCTAGTGTTTAATAGTAGTTTGGATTGTGTCTAATTATCCGAACCTTGTCTGTTATCGAGCGCTCTGGGGCTAGTACTCTGTTTGAATCTGTCTATGGGAACTGCTGCTACTTTTGTGTGCCCATGAATCATGTGAGAACAATCGTAATTGTTGCCGAAACAGATGCGTCCTCACTAGTTTTTTATGAATATGGCATGGTAAGACATAAGTTGTCACGGTTTATCATACGAGCAGTGTGTGTTTTGATGAAATAGAGTACTCGTTCGAGAGCTGTGCACCGACGTATACATAAGTACTTGTAAACACTGTTCGTGCTACCCCACTTGTAAGCAGTTGTGCAAAACACGGCACATTGGCTCAGCTTGCTTCAACACTAGGCTATCGACCAGCTTACAATCAACAATCTGATGTCTGACATATAAACAACTATGTATCTTGTTTCAGTGGTTCATGCAGTTAACTGAGGCCACAATGTAAATTCCAAATGTTCACACACTAGTCCAGCGTTCAAGTGGAACACTCACATTAAACTCGGCTTCATAGAAAACATGAAAAGCATAAGTTAAGAAATTTTATACATCTCAATGATTCATAGAACATAACAAACATATACTAGTTCATAGCAAAAGACAAAGTTGTGAGAAGGTTTACAAATCAGGAAAAAAACAAGCAGGGCTTCTCTGAGCACAGGGCCTCCCGGCAGGCTTTAATTTCCTGGAGTTCACTCTGGTTTTTTCTTGTTGCCACCATCCAGGGTTAGGTTCTCTCATTCCATAATAACCAATTATAATTGTGTTCTCAGCTGGAATGCTGAACTGAACCATGTAGTGTACTGACCAGGTGAAATTCTTGTGCATTCCACTAAATTTAAGCACCGCTATTTGTAGAAATAAGCAGACCACAATGCCTCTTGTCCACGCACCTGTCCAAAAAACCACTGTGCAGCCATGCCAGCTAGTCCTCGGTCCATGGATGAACTGGTAGAAACATTCCGGACTAGGATGCAGTTGTTTTCGCTCGTTCCTACACTGCAATCAGGAAATAACGTACGAATCAACTTCTTTTATATTGTGTTGGTCATTCTACCTAGTAACTACCAATGTAGGAATACCTGGAAGATGGGTGGTTAGACAACGGCAACAAGGGATAGCCATCTCATTTTGGGTAGTTCTACTAAAACTGAGGTGTGTGCTTTTGATTGCGCGGATAGAAACGATACGGAGACAGACATCCCGAAACGATATGGTGACAGACATCCCTGTTTGCGAAATACGAAATATGGTTATTTATACAGTGACAGATATTTGCAGTGTCATATGATTAAGAGCAGCATCTATTGAGTTATAATTGGCACTAGATTGACAGTATGAAAGTATCCTTAAGTAAGTAGCATCACATTACATCAACACTGCCACTAGATTAACATGCAGAACAATAGCATTAGTATTACTGTCATGAGAGTAGCACATGGTCAGTAAATGTGCAATCAAATTTGTGCAGTTCCACTGGCCTGAAGCAATGTTAGCGGTGTGAGATTTAAGTGTAACTGCAAAAACACGATTCATGGGAAATAAAGCAAGACGGAAGCACTTCATAAAATGGTGGTGGCATTGCTTCAATTTATCTATGGCACTAGACCATTACTTATAGTGACATTAGGTGGCATTGCTTCATGCTTCATCTGATTTTACATTAACCGTAGCGATATGGGCGTAGGGATAGCAGGGGCATAAAGTGGTGCACCAGATGTGGTTGCCGAGAGCGGCAAACACTCAGGCAGCATGTCTGCATTTGTCCCATTTTTTATCTCCTGGGCGACATTTTCATATGTGAGCACAGGAAATCTAGACCTTCTCATTCTCATTTGCGTTGTCCCCCAACACCCGTCACTTTCTTTCCTTTTTCAACCAAGAGATAGGTCCACTTCCCCCCCACCCTTCGCCATCCACTATGCTTTCTTCGTCTTTTCAACCAAGAGACCGGTTGGGTAGCCAGTATCTACTACTTTCCCCTGTTTCCTCTTAGAACCAAGTCCTAGATTCATGCTAAAGCTTTCCCACTTCCTTCCCTGTTTGAACCAACTCTTAGAGTCAACTGTATGAACTAGCTTTACATCTAATAATAGTAAAAGTCTAGGTGGCTTTGGAACAGCGGACGGAAGTAGAAAAAGATCCACATGAAGCCAAGTGGGGAGCTAGGGCAGTAGAGCAAGGCAGGTTTCAAAGGAATATATACCTGAGGGTCGTCGGCATGTGGCCAAGACGGTGTCGGGAGGACGCATCTTGGCCACAATAACGCAGGGAGGAAGAAGGGGTCGGAGGCCCTCCCGAGCCAGCGCTCTCTCGCAGAGAATGGCACGGCCGCCGATCGGGACGCGCAGGCAGACGTTGGTCTCCTCCCTCGCCACCGACGTCAACGTGAACGATGCACCTACACCCCTGCCCGGGTCGAGGTTGTCCGGCCAGATTTGTGACCAGCCGTGAGCTGAGAGAGAGTGTATCCACCTATGTCTTGCTTGGATCTGGAGAGCATGAGAGAGTGAACGAGAGGAACCCTAGTAAAGCAAGTGCTAAGGCTCCTGCTTATATACATAGTGGAGTGATTTTGTTGTACCAGCTTCAAAAAAATGCGCTCCTACGTGTACCCGCGAGTGGGTGTGAGAGAACTAGTGCGTGCGTGCACCGCTTCTCTTCGTGAGAGTACAATATACTATGCCCAAAGAAGGTTTTCCACAAGAGTAATAGTATAAGTGTGTGATGTGTGAGCTAAACTAAAATGTGCGGGACGTCTTTTGTTTTTTAGAAGTTCTGAGGGTAGGGTGTGAACAGCACATATGTATGTGACGTCTACCTGCAGATAGACGGTGGGTGCGAGAGGACTCGGGAGAGTGGTGACCGGTGAGGGTGCATGTGCGTGAGAGAGAGGGGGGCACGTATCAACGCAATGCATGTGTCCGTAAATCATTATCCGGCAAATGTTCGCCACAAGCCTTTTCCTGACGAACGCCGTAAGAACTGTTAGATTGGCATCCGACAGTGTCAGTTTTGCCATGTCATTTAACAGAACAGCCACTCCCCCTACACACAAATATTCCACGTGAGTGTTAGCAACTGCCTATGCTCCCTCCGTTCCAAAATGCAGTGCATATAGCTTTATTAAAAATTCGAACCTCGCAAACTTCTTACCGAGTTTTCGTGTACCAAATTGCACATGTAGAATACCCTGTATATATCATTTCATTCATCTTCGAGAGGTAACTATAGAGATGGGGGAGGATTCTACAAAGAAAGACCATCGTATCACCTGCAGCAATTTCAACCATCCTTTGCTGTGGAGAAATATCGTAGCAACTCTATATGATATGATTTTTATAGGAATTTTTCCTTTAGAGCCAATTGGTTCATAGGAATAGATTCATATACTCCACATTTCAAAGGAAATAAACATGATATCATTTCAAAGGAAAATAAACATTAGCGTATATTCAATAGAAAAGTTCCTATGATATGAACCAAATTACATCTCTTTTCTAATCCCTCCTCATAGGAATTGAGATACATGTCATCTCTAGATTCAATAGAGAAGTTCCTATGATGTGAACCAAATGACATCTCTTTTCCAATTCCTACTCGTCATCTCTTT
>NW_024118865.1:0-8699 GCF_003073215.2 Triticum urartu
GCGGCCGTCTAGCCTTTGTGTTATGGTCGGCCCCCCAAATCAGCGGCCTCCGGACAACCCACGAGCCGGCGGATGAGTGGCGATGGCCTCGTTATCCTCCTCTTTGTCCTTGTCTTCGAGCTTCACAACGAGAACAACGCAACGGGCATCATTGATGCAGATATGGCGGCGCTCGTGCTTGACCATGTGGGTACTCTGCCTGGACGTGTGATCGTCCGGTCCTCGTCGACGACTTTAGGTCTACACGAAGAGTCGCCATAACTGTGACATCCAGACGCTCCGCCTCAAGTTGTGCCTCTGCCATGCGAACGCAACTACTCCTTCGTCTTCTGCATGTAGAAGAGGTCGTCTACCCCACCGACTGCAGCGTTAAGGGCCATCCCCCTCCTCTTATGTCAGTTGATCCTCCTCCTAGACCTCCACCAGCGCCATGGGGTCACCCTCCTCCTCATCCTCCTACTCGTCCGAGCTCAACTCCGAAAAGCTTGGAGGTTGGCCCGCCTCAGTGCAGTGCTAGGGCCAGGCATTCACAACGTGGACCCCCACCTTAGTTTTGACACGACGCCCCGACATCAACATCTTGTACCACGTGATTTTTGAATGGGACAATACAACGGCAAGATCAGCTACAAGTGATGGCGGCACCGAAGTGTGGGAAAGAGCGGGAAAATGGAGCGGATAGGATTTTGGGCAGGAGGAACCTAGCCGGTCCTTAAAGCCAAAGTAGGCCCCATGGGGCCGCGCCGCCAGCCGGATAAGAATGCAGGTAAGTACGGGAGCTGGTGAGCCTCCAAGAATATGAATTGGAGTAGAAAATAGTGGGCGCCCCTAGAGGTTTGGATGGGGCCCGAGCGTCAGTGTCCGCCGTGACCGACATCTGGGCCGCGCTTCCCTAGAGCACCCCCATTTGGGGCCGGAGTGAATGATTTTAGACGTATGATCTGAACTGACCCAAACTGAACGTTCACATTGAAGACATGAATGTGTCCGAACTATTCCATCCAAATAAATAGAGGTTTGAGTGTGTGGGTTAGAGATGCCCATAGCCTCGTGCACATGTTTCTTGCATAGACACTGTCCTACGGCCGAGCGCATGCACACAAACACATGATAGAGCACATTCAGCACATGTCCTAGCCAAGCTTAGCTGCCGCTGGCCCTCGCCTTTAGCATTTGTACGTGATTGAGACAAGCTGTTCCTAATGTGAATGTTGGTAGGCCTTTTCTTGCATTTAGTCTTCCTCTTGACTACCAGGATTACACCTACAGTATCCCGGATAAGGAGGAAATTTTTAACACTCTCAAGGACATGAAGCTAAATGCCTCTCCGGGCCTGATGGTTTCAATGTCGAATTCTACATTGCTACCTGGAGTTGGATTGGTGACGATGTCACTGCTATGGTGAGAAATTTTTACCAGACAGGTATAATGCCATCACATATTAGTGATACTCACATTGATCTTATTCCTAAGAAATTGGTCTCAAAAATCCCTTCTGACTATCGACCTATCAGCCTTTGCAATGTCATTTATAAGATCATTTCCAAAACCTTGGCCAACAGATTGAAGCCTCACCTTCCTGACTATATTGATCCTTCCCAACAAGCCTTCATTAAAGGTAGACGCATATCCAATAATATCATCTTAGCCCAAGAGATCACTCACACTTTTGCCCTTAAATCTTGGAAACAACAAGCGTTCTTGCTTAAAATTGATTTGGCCAAGGCTTTTGATCGCCTTGAATGGAACTTCATAGTCTCTGCTCTTTCTCGCAAAGGGTTGCATGGTCACTTTATAAACTTGGTTTATGCTTGCATCTCTTCCCCAAGTTTCTCTGTTATTATCAATGGTCAGCCTTTCGCCAACTTTCGTAGTAACAGAGGCTTAAGACAAGGATGTCCTTTATCGCCTTATCTTTTTGTCCTTGCTATTAATGAACTTTCTTTAAGCTTACAGGATGCTATGGTCCAAAATTGCTTGTCTGGGATCTCTCTTGGTCCAGACTGTCCTCCTATTCACTCCATGCTTTTTGCTGATGATTTGTTGGTCTGTGGCAATGCTACGGTGCAGGAGGCTAACCAGATGGCCAACCTCATCAACCGTTTCTGCTGTCTTTCCGGGCAGACTCCAAACTGGGACAAGTCTTTTATTTTTTTTAGCGCCAACGTTTCCTAGCCTTTAGCTCAACAAATCACTCATATATTCCCTATTCCTCTTGTTGATGGTACATCTACTCATCTTGGCCACCCGTTAATCCTCCCTGCTAAGGATCGTGCTTCCGCTTATAACTTTGTTTTTGACAAATTTAAGAATAAGCTTCCCACTTATAAGGCAGATAAACTATCCCATGCCGCCAGACTTGAGCTCATCAATTCTGTGTTTGCTTCCATCCCTGTCTACTATATGTCCAACATACTTTTTTCTAAAAAATTCCTTGCGAAGCTCACCGCTGTCATCCGTAATTTTTGGTGGGTAGGAGTCAGAGAGGAGGCTGGTTCAAAAGCTTTATGCCTAAGGGCCTGGAAAGACATTTGTACACCTAAAAAGGAGGGGGGACTGGGTATCAAAAACATGCTTGCAATGAATCAGGGATTGCTGCTTGCGGCTGCTTGGAGATTGGCTGATAACCCTGATAGTCACATCTATCAAGTTCTCCGTGCTAAATATTTTCCAGGTTCTTCCATTTGGAGAGCGAATTCCAATACCCCAAAATCTGCTTTCTGGGCGTCTGTTCTCAAAGTCATGCCTATGCTCAAAGCCCACTCCTTTTATCAAATTTCCCAAGGGAATGTTTCTGTTTGGAGTTCCCCCTGGTGCTCTACCTGGCACAATTTGTATGATCATCTTATCATTCAGCAAAGTAGCAATTTTATCTATCCGGCTAAGGTTTCTGATCTTTGGTTGCCTTATATGATCATCTTATCATTCAGCAAAGTAGCAATTTTATCTATCCGGCTAAGGTTTCTGATCTTTGGTTGCCTTATATGATCATCTTATCATTCAGCAAAGTAGCAATTTTATCTATCCGGCTAAGGTTTCTGATCTTTGGTTGCCTGGGAGAAAAGTGTGGAATACTCAGCTCGTCTCTAACCTTTTTATGGAGCCCTCTGCTTCGGCTATTATCGCTACTCCTATTCTTCTTGATGATTGCAGAGACATTCTTTGTTGGGACTTAACCCCTTCAGGAAAATGCAATTCCAATAGCACATACAAGCTTTGTTTGCAACAAATTCACTCTGTGCAGGCCAATCAACCAAGATAGGTAAACACATCTATTCAGTCTATTCTTCAACAGGTATGGAAGGAAAAATTTATGGCCCCTCGGGTCCAGACTTTTGCTTGGAAAATCCCTTCTGACTATCGACCTATCAGCCTTTGCAATGTCATTTATAAGATCATTTCCAAAACCTTGGCCAACAGATTGAAGCCTCACCTTCCTGACTATATTGATCCTTCCCAACAAGCCTTCATTAAAGGTAGACGCATATCCAATAATATCATCTTAGCCCAAGAGATCACTCACACTTTTGCCCTTAAATCTTGGAAACAACAAGCGTTCTTGCTTAAAATTGATTTGGCCAAGGCTTTTGATCGCCTTGAATGGAACTTCATAGTCTCTGCTCTTTCTCGCAAAGGGTTGCATGGTCACTTTATAAACTTGGTTTATGCTTGCATCTCTTCCCCAAGTTTCTCTGCTATTATCAATGGTCAGCCTTTCGCCAACTTTCATAGTAACAGAGGCTTAAGACAAGGATGTCCTTTATCGCCTTATCTTTTTGTCCTTGCTATTAATGAACTTTCTTTAAGCTTACATGATGCTATGGTCCAAAATTGCTTGTCTGGGATCTCTCTTGGTCCAGACTGTCCTCCTATTCACTCCATGCTTTTTGCTGATGATTTGTTGGTCTGTGGCAATGCTACGGTGCAGGAGGCTAACCAGATGGCCAACCTCATCAACCGTTTCTGCTGTCTTTCGGCTAACCAGATGGCCAATATCATCAACCGTTTCGGCTGTCTTTCTGGGCAGACTCCAAACTGGGGCAAGTCTTTTATTTTGTTTAGCGCCAACGTTTCCCAGCCTTTAGCTCAACAAATCACTCATATATTCCTTGTTCCTCTTGTTGATGGTACATCTACTCATCTTGGCCACCCATTAATCCTCCCTGCTAAGGATCGTGCTTCCGCTTATAACTTTGTTTTTGACAAATTTAAGAATAAGCTTCCCACTTATAAGGCAGATAAACTATCCCATGCCGCCAGACTTGAGCTCATCAATTATGTGTTTGCTTCCATTCCTGTCTACTATATGTCCAACATACTTTTTTCTAAAAAATTCCTTGCGAAGCTCACCGCCGTCATCCGTAATTTTTGGTGGGTAGGAGTCAGAGAGGAGGCTGGTTCAAAAGCTTTATGCCTAAGGGCCTGGAAAGACATTTGTACACGTAAAAAGGAGGGGGGACTGGGTATCAAAAACATGCTTGCAATGAATCAGGGATTGCTGCTTGCGGCTTCTTGGAGATTGGCTGATAACCCTGATAGTCACATCTATCAAGTCCTCCGTGCTAAATATTTTCCAGGTTCTTCCATTTGGAGAGCGAATTCCAATACCCCAAAATCTGCTTTCTGGGCGTCTGTTCTCAAAGTCATGCCTATGCTCAAAGCCCACTCCTTTTATCAAATTTCCCAAGGGAATGTTTCTGTTTGGAGTTCCCCCTGGTGCTCTACCTGGCACAATTTGTATGATCATCTTATCATTCAGCAAAGTAGCAATTTTATCTATCCGGCTAAGGTTTCTGATCTTTGGTTGCCTTATATGATCATCTTATCATTCAGCAAAGTAGCAATTTTATCTATCCGGCTAAGGTTTTTGATCTTTGGTTACCTGGGAGAAAAGTGTGGAATACTCAGCTCGTCTCTAACCTTTTTATGGAGCCCTCTGCTTCGGCTATTATCGCTACTCCTATTCTTCTTGATGATTGCAGAGACATTCTTTGTTGGGACTTAACCCCTTCAGGAAAATGCAATTCCAAGAGCACATACAAGCTTTGTTTGCAACAAATTCACTCCGTGCAGGATAATCAACCAAGACAGGTAAACACATCTATTCAGTCTATTCTTCAACAGGTATGGAAGGAAAAATTTATGGCCCCCCGGGGCCAGACTTTTGCTTGGAGACTTCTCAGGCGAGCTCTTCCATCAGGTGCCAGAGCTGGTAGATTTTCTGTTCACATTAGTACATTATGTGCTAGATGTAATATTGAAGAGGATGATCTGCATCTCTTTTTTCTTTGTTCTTTTGCAAAGGCTGCTTGGTTTGCTCATCCATGGTACATCAGATCTGAGTTTTTAGTTGCAAATCATACTTCTGTTGCAGATATCATTATTGCCCTTTCTACCTCTAATCATCCGCATGCCACTATTCCTAATATTTTTACATTCATGTGGTGCTTGTGGAAAGCTAGAAATGAGGTTCTTTTTTGCAGGAAATTTTCACTACCTCATCAAGTGCAACATGCAGCACTAGCTATCTCTTCTCTGCAGGATTTTCATGAACAAAAATTGCAGGAAGTCAATCCTTCCTCTCCTACTCTTCATACAGGTTCTGAACAAATGGGACAGCCTTTTCAAGGATCAACTATAAAGTCTGATGCGATAATTTCAGGAACAAAAGTTTATTCTGATGCCTCATGGAAGAACAACCACATTCCAGGAAGAAGTGATCTTCAAGCAACAGGAATTGGAATTTTCATTTTTATTCCTGGAGATGACTTTGACACAAAAATCATGATACAAGCTTCTGCTAACTCTACACATTCCCCTCTTGTGGCTGAAGCCTTGGCCCTTCAATTTGCTGCCAAGGTGGCTTGCAGGTTACAACTCCATAATGTGTCATTCCTCACAGACAACCTTTCTTTGGCAAAGATGGTGGTTTCCAGGAATATTAAGGATAACTCTATAGCTTGGAGATGTCGACCTCAAATAAGTAGTTTCACGCAGGACTCTTCTAGTGAACTTGATGCTATCTATCACATTCCCAGGAATATCAATAGCATTGCCCACAACTGTGCTCACCAGGTTCTCAATTCAAGAATAGAACCTGTTTTTAGTTGTACAAATTCAGCTCATTCCCCTTCAAGACTTTCAGGTTGAAGGATTTGTAATACACGCTGTACTTTGCAAATGAGTTGAATGAAATTTGGCGCCTGAATGTGCCTTCCTTGTGTTAAAAAAAGAAGACGAGCTGTTCAGTGTCAAGTCAGTGCGCGTGGCGTGCCGTTCAGACCACTGTTGCCACTGTCGACTGAGACGATGGCGCACCATCGAAGTTACTTTAATTTATTTGTTGAGCTCGTGTCCGCCCGACATGCTTAGTGAAAAATTGATCGACGTCATGATTTGGAGCACAGTGATCTGCCCCTTGCGATCTCCAAGGAGGCAACTTAACCGTAGATCCAGCTAATCTGATGATAAGCTCGCACTATACCTGTACTATGCATGAAAGCTGGGGCAGATTTGTATGAGTTCACACATTAGGTAAGATCAACTTCAAAAATAAATAAATATATTTAGACATTTTGAAAAAATCTGAAATTATTTGACAACCTCCATGTGGAGTATGTTTACAACTTTAAAAAAATCAGCTTAAAACTCGATGTACATATAGATATTAAGAAACATGAATGTGAATAGTGAAAGCTTTGGGTGAAAGTACTTTGACACTATTCACATCTAATTTTATCTTCTCTTTTGTTTCTATTAATGTAAGTCGAATTAGGAGCTGAAACTTTTTGAGGTTATACATCAAACACTGATGTGTGTGTACAATTGTTTTCAGGATATTTGAACACGTATTTTTGTTCAAAAAAATCAATCATGATCTTGCCTAAGGTAAGATCTCACACAAGAACCCCCATCAAAACTACATCCACATATGTAGGATTTAGAAAGCACAGCATCGTTTAAGACGGATGTAAACCTGTCTACGTTAGCCCCGTGCACTTGGAATATGCACACCATTTTTTTTTGGCTTAATGCACTGTCTGGCCCTTTTTACTCTACGTATTAGATTTGTGTCAAGTCAAACATTGCAAGTTTGACCAAAGTTGTATTAAAAAAATATCAACATCTGGAATACCAAACGTATACTATGAAACTATATTTCATAACGAATGTAACAATATTGATTTGGGGTTGTCAATGTTGTTATTTTTTATGTATATTTGGTCAAACAATAGATACTTTGACTTCAAGCAAAATTTATATGCAGTCCAAAAACGACCAGAGGGAGTAATAAACAATTTGTGTATTTCGAGCCATCTGATCATGCTACATCCTTGTTGGACGGCTGTGATTGTCTGAGTGGCCAGGACTGGTAATCAAACGAGAAGGATATATGTGGAAATTGATCGAACTATTTGATTCCCGTTCCATATTATAGTGTCTTGAAGTTGATTTGCAAAATTAGTAAACGTTATGTCTTCATCATGTTCATTGCATCCTTTTGCAAGCAAGACTACCTGCATCTTGTTTGCCAAGGTCGTGCACTCCCTTGCAAAGTTCACCAATGATGTCCTGAAGCATTTGAAGTAACACGTTAAATGGACCATATAATATTTGGTTCATAAAATTAAAGATTTTGTGATCTTTTGGTCACTACATCTACAGAGGCATCAGATGAAAAATGCGCACATTAGTAAATTATACATAATTGTTTGGCAAATGGTTCCTCCTCAATCTTGATGGGCACTTTTGTTATAACTTATAAATGGCAAAGATGACATTCAGATTAGATAACCATACCCACAATTACTTTAAATACTTTCCCTAGTAAGAATGGAAGTAATATTACTAGGAAAAAGTTATATATTTCCTCTTGCATGATAATATGTGACTTATTTTATGGTACATCGTACTACAAAGTTTAAAGTATAGTATTAAGTCGATGCACCGCTTAATATGATTCGGCTCAGAGTTTGACTCGAGAAGCTTGGTAATTGCTAAAGTTTAATGCCTCTCATCAATCAAGCAGGAAAAGAAAAATCAATCGAGCATCGCCTGAATCGATATACTTTCGGCCCATTTGCCGGCATCCTTGAAGTTGCCGCTGCCCGGTCACTTCTCTCTTACGCAAGTATCCCGGGTCAAACTGCCATTGTTGCACCGACGCACACCCTCGCCTCCTATTGTGTTGCGCCACCGTCATCAGTCCGGTCTGCATCCACATGTTGCACGACAACAGCATATGTAGATCGCCGACCGGAATCAACGCGTGCACGTAGCCAAAAGGCAATATTGCGTGCCGAGTCTGCCGGTCATGTCAAGTCCCTGCTTATTGATCCTTGTGTGTTGTAGTGATGAACGTTTGGAGACACTCGTCTCTGCCAGATGATCAAAGTGCACAATACACTAAATAATGCAAACTATTAGGGAAAATATATAAGTTTATCAAACGGCTGGTGCTTCTTCGTCATACAATCAGGCCATACACAAGCCCCTGACTTGCTCTATTAGGAGGAAAGTTGGTTCCATGGTCTATAGCGGCGATCTACCCAAAAAGTCCCTGACGCTGAACATACTGCATGCATTTAGGCGTAGTGGTTCCGCATCTAGACCATTCACTAGTAGAAAGCGGAGCTTTAAAACCGGTTTGTAAGGGCCTTTAGTGCCGGTTACAGAACCAGCACTAAAGTGTGGGCACT
>NW_024118866.1:0-8346 GCF_003073215.2 Triticum urartu
GACTGGTGGATCGTGGGCGTCGGCGGGCGGAGAGGGTACACGGCCATCTATGACCCGAGCACGCAGGCGTTGCTCAGTGGCCCGGACCTCCGCTGCCCGAAGCACGAGCCCATCCTCATCTCCCACGGAGGCAAGGTGTACGCCCTCTCACGCCACCCCAGGGTGGGCCGAGACGCAACGCGTGACTTTGAGATGTGGTTCGAGTCCCTCGGCCTCAACGACGGGGAAACCCATGCGACGATGACGACGATGGCTGCTGGTGTTGCTCCTTCTGGACAGCCTTGCCGCCGTCGCCCTTCTTCCCTTGCTCCTTGCGACCGGAGGAATTCCGCAGCCCGCCGAACATCACCGTCTCATCCTACGCCGCCGTCGGCCCCTACATCTTGATCTCCTTGGAGCAGCAAGACCAGGGCACTTGTGCGTTCCACGTGGTGGAGAAAACGTGGGGAGTAAATAGCACTGGTGGTCTAAGAACTTGCACTATGGGTGCACTTTAGTCACACAATTTGCAAACCAGAAAAACCCGTCACAGAACTTGCATTGCAGGTGCAATCAAGTCACACACGCCAACTGAACTGCGCCGACGCCCGGTTTTCTTAGTACTTTTGCAGAAAAGTCCTTCTCGATATTGTTTGAGGGCTGTATTGCAATCTCGGCAGATTTATAACCGAATCGAACCCTAGTTCCCAAATCGAAACCAAATCCCTAGCTCTCGTCTCTCCTTTCACACCTACTGACTAAGCTGATAGATGGGCGGCGGCGGTGACGGCAGCGAGAGCTCGAGCGGTGGTGGCTTTCCTGGCTGGAGTTGTTCCTCCTCCCTCGCTGGAAGTAGCCATGGTGCCGCCATCATCGTGGCGGACTGTATGGCAGGCGACAGCCTCGCATCCGGGACTCGCATTTGTTTCCTCAAGAGGTGTGGCAGCAGGGTGAGCCGGAGTTGCGGCCGGAGTGCGGGCGGGTTGTCATCGCTCGCACTGCTAGCATGGCGGCCCTCGAGCGAGATTTCTATGGCCGTGTCCTGTATGCCACCATCATTGGACAGCCGCGGAGCGTGATGACATCGGAGGCACTAGCGGCGGCGATGGAGTCTCACTGTGCTGTCCGACGGACAACAACCAAGGTGGAGGTCACTTGCCCACCATTCCATTTTTTCGTTCTCTTCGAGTCGATGGATGATTGCACTTGTGTGGTGCACGCGTCGGAGCAGCTTCGTTGTTGTGGCAGTAGGATTTCTTTTCAGCACTGGTCAAGCTTCTCGCGTGGCAAGCCGGAGAAGCTCAAGCACAAGACGTTGGTGAGTTTGGAGGGGCTGCCGGAGGAGGCTTGGGATGCACACACCGTCAACCTGGTGCTCGCCGGTGTCGACGGCGAGCTCATTGACATGCTCCCGGCCACCGACAAGTGGGTGTTGCCGGTCACCGCGTGGCTGCGCAACCCTTCTGGTGTGCCAAAGGTGCTCACCGTGTCTGTTCCTGCACCTCCTACGGGGCCATGGAAGCCAGACTCCGACGACAAGAACGCACATTCACCGTCGGCTCCAAATTCTCCCACAGAGCATGCAACCGTAGATTTTTCAGTGATTATGCATGTCAAAGAGGTCGTCGATCGTGGCCCATTGCTAACTAAAGGCTTGGTTGTAGAACTTCTCCCCGATGAAGATGAAGACCTTACCCGGAAGCATACTTTCACCACCTGGCACAGCAAGATAGATGGCATTGGCCCTAGATAATATGGCAAAGCTTAAGCGATGATCAATAGAGTTTGGTGTTTTCATTTGAATTTGTCGGTCTGTAATGTTGAATGTGAACTTGTCGTGTTGTGATGTAAGTTTGTTACTGTCAGTTTGATGTTGTAATCCTGAATGTTGTCTGTTACAACTGTTGTCGCTTATGTGAATTTGCTGATTTTGTTTCATGTGTGCAAAAGTATGCTCTACATATATGATTGCAAATATGTAGAAGATCGGCCCATAATTTCAGCCATAGTTTAAGTAGTAGTTCACCAGAGTTTCGTATCCACCAAAAGACCAATACATACCACTACAAAAGTTCAATTAGTTGCCACTTCATACTACAACAAAATGAAAGTGTAGCACATGTCCACTTCATACTACTTAGTACTACTAGTTCATGAGAACATAAGGCATCTCAATCTTCTAGGTGACCTCGAACTCATCTTGGGATTCCTCTTACACATGTCCAGTTCTACTTGTTCCTTCCCCAAGTAAGAGCCACTCTATTCCCCTAGTTTTTCTTTTCCTTTTCCCTCTTGTTCTTCTAGAATTTGTTCTTCCCCTTCTTCTTGGTTGGTCTGGTTCATGTTCATGTGCTGGTCCTCTTCCTGCTGCCACTGGCCAACCTCTTGCTCCTCTTGCTCCTCTTCTTCCTCTTGCCCCTCTTGCTCCTCTTGCTCCTTGTGTTGTGTGTGCTGGTTCATCTGGAATGTTGGCCCTAAGCTCAGCAACAAGTGCACTTTCATCTAGAATTCAGTGCATCCTAGAAACAGGTACTCCTTGTGCTGGCCCCTAAAAACATAAATAAGATGAGGACAGAGTCAATTTCACCATATGTCAGTTCATGTCATTTGTGAAATGAATAATAAAATATGTCAATTGTTTTATAAGTACCTCATGTGATAAAATATGTACCATGCTGTCTTGTACTTGTATTGGGTCCAACTGTGGCCTCATAGTTCTATGTTGAATATGCTGACAACATCAACAAACACTATGTAAGCAAATGATTTAATTAATTTGCTTTTAGTAAGTAGAAAAAGTAGAACTCACAATTAATATTACTGGAAAGTCAACATCTCCATTCTCATCAATAACCATTTTAGACTTCTTTTTCTTTGCCTTTTCCATCAGCTGTTGTACTAGTTCATTCATTTTGTTAGTGGGCTTTCTCTTCCTTCCTCTAGAACTTTTTGCTCTAACTTGCTCATTTGGCTCTGCAACATGCTCAGTTTGCTCTGGAACTTGCTCAGGCTGCTCTGCAACATGCCCAGTTTGCTCTGGAACTTGCTCATGCTGCTTTGGAACATGCGCAGTTTGCTCTGGAACTTGCTCAACTTGCTCGGTTTGCTCAGTTTGGCCAGTTACAACATGTTCCTCATCATCCCCACCCACTTCTCTTATTACAGCAGCTTTCAACTTTGAGCAGCCACTTCTGTTATGACCAGCTTCTTTGCAGTAACCACAGTGCATAATAGCACCATGTCTGCTTAGCTTGGTGCCATCTTCACTCTCCTCAGGTTGCTACCTTCTGTTCTTCATTCTCCTTCCATCTCTTCTCTCATATAGTGGTGGTAAAATAGGTGTTGCAGATACAACAACCCACTCATCTTTATCTCTACTTGGATATATCTGTACCCCATAAGCTAGAAAGTATGTTTCCATAGTGTAACAAGAAGAAACCATGGTTTCAGGTTTAATCCTTTCATGTCTGCAACATGCACATGCATGGCTGCAAGGAACACCTGTGAGTTGCCACCTTCTGCAAGTACATGTATGCATATTTAACTCGACTATGTATTGCTTGTCATTGGACAAAACACCAAAGACACCCATGCCTGACTCCTCAAGATGACAATTGGCAGACAACTCTACATTTTTTCTTAATTTGTCTCTGATTTTGGGAGTTAGATTGCCTGTCCATTTTTGAGTAGCTTCTTTTTTCTTTGACATATGACTGTGCATTAAATGTGATTTTATCCTCTCCAACATGGACAACACAGGTAGTTCTCTAACTTCTAGTATGTACCTAGTGGAATTCAGTAAGAACAATAGTCAGTTATTGTTGTTATAGATAGACAATTAAGTAAGATAGGAAATTAAGTAAGACAGGCAATTCAGTAAGAACAACATTCATTTACCTGTTGAAAACTTCACATGTGTTGTTCAATATAATGTCACATTTAGGAAGCTCATGAAAAAAGCCCTTGACCATTGATTTGGTGCTTTATCTTCCAACCAAGCATAAGATTCTGGGTTATCTTGCTTCAGTTTCTCCATGTTTAGTTCAAACATGGTTGGTGTTGTGGATTTGGCACAAGCCCACACTTGTTGTCTTATTGTCTCACCTTTGTGCACTGGATGCAAGTTTTGGTATAAGTGTCTCACACAAAATCTATGCTCTGAGTCACAGAACTGCTCATTGACAGCCTTGATTAGCCCCTAATAGAGAAAAAAAGTTATATCTTAGTTTGTATGAACTGAACTTTAACAGTAGTTACTCTAAATATAACACTAGTAACTGAACATGAACAGTAACTGAATTGCAACACTACTTTCTCTGAATATAAGCAGTAACTGAACATTAACAGTGATTTACCTTCTATTTGTCACTCATGATAGTGATTGTGCTTGTGTTAATTATGTTGAGGTCTTGCTTCAGTGTACAAAGGAACCAGTTTCAAGATGCATAACATTCTGTCTCCACCACTGCCATTGCAATAGGATAAATTGAGTCATTGCCATCAATACCAACTGCAGTGAGTAATTGGCCACCATACTTTGTCTTTATGAACGTGCCATCAATACAAATGATTGGCCTGCAGCCCTTCAGCCAACCTATTTTACAAGCTGCCAAACTTAAGTAGCAAGTACTAAATAGGCCATTCTCTAGGTTCAGATAGAAAGATGACCCTGGATTGCTATGTCTTACTTCCTCTGCATATCTCCAAAGCAATGAGTACTGCTTCACCTCATCCCCACGCACAACTTCCAATGCTTCTTTCCTAGATCTCCCTAGCTTGTGCCTGCTAACTTCCATGTTGAATTTCTTTCTAACTTTTCTTGAAAAGGTAGATAGTGAAATCTTGTCATTGTCTCTGAACTTCTCTACATATTTATTGGCAAGAAAAGGGGCCGTTAGTTCCTTCACATCCCAAACTTTTTCACATGTATGCTCTCCAACATAAGTCTTTACAAGGAAAGACTGTGTCCTGTTGTCATTGACAGCCACAAGCTTCCAAGGGCAACCCTCTGGACACACAGCCTCAAACCTTTGCTTGTTATTTCTTTTCTTCTTAATTTGCACCCTGTTCTTTACTGCATATTGTGCTACAACTTTCCTAAGTAGATCCACTAAATCAAATACAATTTCTAGCTTGAACTGAGGGTTTTCCATGTCAACAGCAGGGTTAAATGTTTTAAACCTCTATATAGGTTTCTCCTTCTTTTTCTTAGCCTTGTACTCCTCATCATCAGAGTCACTTTTATGTATTTTCTCCCAGTCGTCCTCTTCTGGCAGTTGCAGATCATCCTCATGAACATCATCTGACCCAGGAACATGCCTATATTCAGCTCCTATGTTTTTGCCCTTCTCAACCATAGCATCATGCACAACATCATCTACATTCTTATCATAATCCTTATCATCCTCCTCCTCCATTACATAATCACTGTCGTACCAAGTAGGATCAATGTCTGAATCACAATCATACTCTTCTTTTGAAACTTCTGAATTCTTTGACACATCTGATTTTTCTTGGTCCTCTAAACCAGCTGCATCTGCTTTTGTTGCTCTACAGTAGTTGCATTGTCTGAACTACCTGCCACTGTCTCTGATTTCATCTTCCTAATCTTCTCAGTGCTAAAAGGGCTCATTATAACTGTAGGTAGTGCAGGGGAACCTTTAATTGCAATGTCATCTTCCTCCTCTTGATTCTGTTCTCTGATATGTTTAACAAACAGAACGAGTACCTTGGAGTAAACAGATGCTCTGGCCATCTTGAAACAGTCATTTTTCAAGTTAATTTCCACCACATCCGCAAGAGTTTTACCAGGTGGGCACCATAGCATAATTTTCTCCTCGTCAGGATAATTAAGTTGTGCTATCATATAGTAGATCACATCAGTACATAGTGTATTCCTGTCCAGGTTATCAAACCATGTTATCTTCTCATCCAAATATGTCAGATTCACTTCTTTTCCCGAAAAAACCCACCATGATGCACCTCCACACTGAATTTCACCGAATGATACCCTACATTTTGCAAAGTGGACTGATTGTGAGCGGAGGCAATATGAACTAACCCTAGGATGTAGCCCAACATACAAAAAGAGGTACCGACCATGTAAAGTACCTAGTACTGCACATCTCAGACCTAAAACTAATTAGATGCACCACCAGTATTTCATCTATTGCATGAAGGAGAAAACCCTAACTAAAATCGGGGGATGGGATAGGGGGAGGGGGAAACTCACCGTAAGTTGGACCCCCATGCCATTCAGTGCGAAGAACTGGCAACTCCACCGTCGGATGGAACACCATCTAGGCCGGCACCCTGGCTGCCGACGAGCTCCATGACGGCGCAGCGCCGCCTGTCTCCTCTCCCATCGGCAACGAACAGAGGCAGCGAGAGAAAACAGAGGAGTGTTTCAATGCGGCATTGCTTGAGACTTCAGGGGCTATCTGCAAAAAAAGCGGCCATCCACAGCCGTCACGTGCGCCGCGCGTGACCTGAAATCAGAGACAAACGGGCATCGGCGCGGTTCAACCCCAAACTCTTCCATGACGAGAGCTAAAAATAGGTTGGTGGTTCAGAGCTAACATAGCTTGCTGAAGTTTCCCTTGATTTTTCTTGTTTGAAAACTGGTTTGTTCAGAGCAAAGATATGAGTGGAACGCAGAAGAAGAAATGAAGAAAGTAAAGGTTCAAGCTCACCTGGATCGGTGCGGCTTGCCGTCCATGAGCGACTCCTTCAAATGCTCAGCAGCTGCAGCAGTAGCACCAGAAGGAGAGAAATCTTGGATGGTTTAGAATGTGAGGACGAGCCTAATGAGAATCTCCTGGAAAGTGTGAACCTTCACGTGCATACAAATTGTGGGCGGAACCACCAACCACTGTGGCTTTGTTGGCTTCTCCTTGGCGAGAACGCCCAGATGAGGTGCTATGTCATTGTCATCATCGTATAATACAGTTTTGATGCTAGCTGCTCCTTGTTGCATATATTTTCTTAAATTGTAGTAGTATTTTTTTTTCCAAGTTGAACTTGCATTGTGTGACTTGATTGCACCCGCAATGCAAGTTATGTGACGGGTTTTTCCGGTTTGCAAGTTGTGTGACTAAAGTGCACCCGCAGTGCAAGTTCTTAGACCGCCAGTGCTATTTACTCAAACGTGGGAGAAGGTCTCCGACAAGAGCCTTCCTTTTGTTCGCCAGGTCGTGCCCCTCGGCGGCAACCTCTTCGCCGGCTGCAGCGTCATATCCAAGAATGGCCCCCTACCGGGAGATTCGCCGGTGTCCCCCGCCGCCTCGGTGTTCCACATGTCCATCAAGTCCTCTTCTACCACGTCGGCGCCACCCGAGCTCACTGCCAGCTTGCTATCAATCCAAGAGTTGGCCAGAGAATTATCATGGGAGATTCCCCGGCTGTTCTTCTGCCCCCTGGGTAAGGGCAGCTTCTGCTCCATCAGGAAGGGCATTTTTTGTGAATACTACGGCAGAGAATCCAAGTGCGTTGTGGATATGCCGATTATCTTGAGTACCTTCCACGTGGACGACATCGAGGCTATCTTGGCTTCCTGTCAGACAGAGCGCGGTGAGGCTCAGGATTTGCAAGTTGCAGTACAAGTGAAACAACATGATCGGACAGACAAAATCAAAGGCCGAGCTCGATGGCTTCCAGGCATGCCTGTGGTTGCACCCCTGTCCATGTAAGAATCTGATGCTCTTTCTCTCTAGATTAAATCTTCTACGTACTGCATAGTTGTACCATACCAGCATTCGGTTTTCATACATAAACATCCCAAATTATGTTTATGTACAGTTATGGTCCATCTTATTTGGATGTTAATCTAGAGTGATATATTCAGATATAGCATTCAATATCTTATTCCACTGACTTACAACCTTGTATATTCAACAACGCGCATCACTTCTTTTTTTCATGTTGCAGACACTTGCAACGGATTAGGAATTTAGGAAGCGGTAGTTTAATCAGGCAGTTCTGTCAAAAATTATACTTAACCAAGGTTTGGGCTGCCACCTAATTAAACATAGATCGGATTTGCTATTTCTCAGGTGCCTGAAATTTGTTTCACGCCAATCACCTTTTTCCTTCTTCCTTCCCTCTTTGGCTGGACCTTGCCGGAGAAGAAACAATCTCTCGCAAGAGAAGAACTAGCCCCACCATCTATCTTAGGGTGAAGTCATGGATGGTCTAGGGGATCGCCACAACCCCATTATCTATTTTAGGGGTTGGGGTGGGAGGGGGGTTTGCAGGGGATCTCCGGAGGTTTTCATGGGTGGTGCCGGGCATAGAGGGATGGCCGAGGCGGTGGCCAGCAATAGCGGTGGGGGTGAGGGGGGGGGGGGGGGGGGGGCGGGAGGACCCACC
>NW_024118867.1:0-9221 GCF_003073215.2 Triticum urartu
TCTTTGTGCATTTGCAGTCCAAAGCAAATTTTAAATATGCACAAATTTAGGGGGAGCTCTTACTTATCACATACTTCTCAAAGCGACGATATATTTCATGCTTATTATCATTTGTCAAAGCTTTGATCTATATGTTGTCATCAATTACCAAAAAGGGGGAGATTGAAAGTGCAACTATCCCTAGGTGGTTTTGGTAATTCATAACAACATATAGCTCATTGAGCTAATACTATTCCAAGATAATTATTTCAAGAAAGCTCAATGATTGGCATGGCATGGATGTGAAAGTGGAACCCTCAAAATGCTAAGGACAATGGATTGGCTCAAGCTCAAAAGCTCAAGACTCTTCATTTTATATTTTAGTGATCCAAGATCACATTGAGTCCATAGGAAAAGCCAATACTATTAAGGAGGGATGAGGTGTTGCTTAATGAGCCTCTTGCTTCATGTGCTTAGTGATATGCTCCAAAACCCTCAACTACTTTCCCATATCCACATATGACCTAAACTCTAAGCCAAACTCGGTCCTACCGATTCTTCCTATCCAGCGCCACCGAGTTTCACTTGTCATTAGCCACTGCCAAACCCTAGCAATTCGGTTCTACCGATAAGGATCTCGGTCCCACCGAGATGGGGTTGCAAACTCTCTGTTTCCCTTTCGTAACTTTTTGGTCCCACCGAAAGAGCGAATCGGTCCCACCGAGATTGCAATGTAAACTCAGTGTTTCCCCTTTGTAACTTTTCGGTCTCACCGAGTTCCACTCGGTCTCACCGAAATAGCAAATCGGTCCCACCGAGTTTGCCTGACCAACTCTCTGGTTAGCTAATTACCAAATTCGGTCTCACCGAGTTTGTGTAATCGGTCTCACCGAGATTACGTTATGCCCAAACCCTGACCGAATCGGTCCTACCGAGTTGCATGTCAGTCCCACCGAAATTCCTAATGGTCACTAGGTTTACATTTTCGGTCCGACCGAGTTTATTGATTCGGTCCCACCGAGATTGGAAAACTGTGTAACGGTTGGATTTTGTGTGGAGGCTATATATACCCCTCCACCTCTTTCTCATTTAGTGAGAGAGCCATCAGAACACACACATCATTCCAACTCATATGTTCTGAGAGAGAACCACCTACTCATGTGTTGAGATCAAGACATTCCATTCCTACCATATGAATCTTGATCTCTAGCCTTCCCAAGTTGCTTTCCACTCAAATCTTCTTTCCACCAAATCCAAATCCTATGAGAGAGAGTTGAGTGTTGGGGAGACTATCATTTGAAGCACAAGAGCAAGGAGTTCATTACCTACACACCATTTGTTACTTCTTGGAGAGTGGTGTCTCCTAGATTGGCTAGGTGTCACTTGGGAGCCTCCATCAAGATTGTGGAGTTGAACCAAGGAGTTTGTAAGGGCAAGGAGATCTCCTACTTCGTGAAGATCTACCGCTAGTGAGGCAAGTCCTTCGTGGGCGATGGCCATGGTGGGATAGACAAGGTAGCTTCTTCGTGGACCCTTTGTGGGTGGTTGCTTCTTCGTGGACCCTTCGTGGGTGGAGCCCTTCATGGACTCGCGCAACCGTTGCCCTTGGGTGGAGCCCTATGTGGACTCGCGCAACCGTTACCCTTCGTGGGTTGAAGTCTCCATCAACGTGGATGTAGGATAGCACCACCTATCCGAACCACGGGAAAAACATCCGTGTCTCCAATAGCGTCTGAATTCTCCAAACCCTTCCCTTTATATTCTTGCAAGTTGCATGCTTTACTTTCCGCTGCCCATAAACTCTTTGCATGCTTGCTTGAATTGTGTGATGATTGCTTGACTCTTCCTAAAATAGCTAAAATCTACCAAGAACTAAAATTGGGAAAAGGTTAAGTTTTTATTTGGTCAAGTAGTCTAATCACCCCCCCTCTGGACATACTTTCGATCCTGCAAGTGGTATCAGAGCTTTGGTCTCCATTTGCTTGATCTCCATAGCTTTTGGTGGTCATAGCCTTGGTTTCACAACCTAGGAGAGTATGGCGTCTAGCGAGGGAAATTATCACCGTAGAGGTTCTTACTTTGACGGTACTAATTTTGCTAGTTGGAAGCATAAAATGAAAATGCATATTCTTGGACATAACCCCGCTGTTTGGGCTATTGTGTGTGTTGGTTTGCAAGGTGACTTCTTTGATGGGAGAGAACCAAACCGTGAAGCTACCGCGGATGAGTTGAAGATGTTGCAATACAATGCTCAAGCTTGTGATATTCTCTTCAACGGATTGTGCCCCGAAGAATTCAACAAAATCAGCCGCCTTGAGAATGCAAAGGAAATTTGGGACACTTTGATTGATATGCACGAAGGTACCGACTCCGTCAAGGAATCCAAGTTGGATGTGCTTCAAAGCCAACTTGACAAGTTCAAGATGAAGGATGGTGAAGGTATCGCTGAAATGTACTCTAGGCTTGCTCTCATCACAAATGAGATTGTCGGCTTAGGAAGTGAAAAGATGACCGATAAATTCATCATCAAGAAGATCCTAAGAGCCTTGGATGGAAAATATGATACCGTGTGCACATTGATCCAAATGATGCCCAATTACAAAGATCTCAAGCCAACGGAAGTGATTGGAAGAATTGTTGCTCATGAGATGTCACTTAAGGATAAAGAGGAACTTCACAACAAGTCAAGTGGTGCCTATAAAGCCTCATGTGAAGCCCCTACATCATCAAGTGAGAAACAAGACTTCAATGAAGAATTGAGCTTAATGGTGAAGAACTTCAACAAGTTCTACAAGAGTAGAAGCAAAGATAGAAGCTTCAAATCAAGGTCCTACAATGAAAAAAGATCTTCTAGTCGAGAGCGAAACTGCTACAATTGTGGAAGACCCAGACACTATTCCAATGAGTGTACGGCTCCCTACAAGAGAAGAGAAGATTCTCCAAAAATAAGAAGCAAAGGATCACCACCAAGAGAGAGAAGGAGTAGAGATGATCGTTATGAACGAAGATACTCACGGAGAAGCAAGGATTCGGAAAGGAAGGAAAAATCATCAAGGAGCTACACAAGACGAAGACATCAAGCTCATGTTGGTGAATGGGTATCCGGCTCCGACTCCGACAGCCACTCCGAGAGAAGTTATCACTCCGACTCCGAAGATACTCAAGATGAAGGTGTTGCCGGTCTAGCACTTGTGTCAACCAACTCCTACGACATATTTGACTCACCAAATGAAGGAATTGGAAGATGCTTCATGGCTAAAGGTCCTAAGGTAACACACCCCGAGTATGTTAATTTCAATAGTGATGAAGATGACTTGTTAGGTGATGATTTTCTTGGTGACAACTCTAGTGATGAATACTATGATGAAAGACCAATTAATCATGTTAATCAAGATAAAACGAATGACAATGATAAGGAGAAGATTGAGGCTCTAACTAAAGAACTAAAAACTCTTAAGTTAGCTCATGACACTATCTTCGAAGATCATCGAGAACTTTTAAGAGCTCATGAGAAGCTACGCTTTGAAAAGCTCAATCTTGAGCAAGAGCATGAGTTCTTAAAGGCAATCAATGATGATCTCCGCAAGAAAAGTTCTTCTTACATTGCCAAGCGTTTACTCTTATCCACTTACATGCCTCAAGTCACGTCTAATAAGAAAGATTCTTCCTCTAGTAGTAACAATGATCATGCTAAATTCAATATTGTTGCTTCTAGTAGTTCTCTTGATTCCACTAATGTTTCTCTTAGCCAAGTTACACTTGAGCAGGAAAATAGCTTATTGAAGGGAATTATAGAGAAAGGAGTGTACAAAAGCCTTGCCGAGAGTAAGCAATTCGAGGAAATTGTGCGCAAGCAAGGAATGCACCGGAAGAATCAAGGTGTTGGTTTTGAACGAAAGTTCAATGCCAATGGAGTTGAATGGGAAGAAGATCAATACCCCAAGACAAAGTTTGTCCCTCAACAAGAGAAGTATACTTCTTTCAAGGGGACACAAGCTCAAGATGATCTTCCACCACAAGACTACGAGCAAAAAGGCAAGGACAAGCTTCAAGAGGAAATTGATGCATTCTAAGAAGCTCCTAAGACCTTAGTCAAGTGGATTCCCAAGACTTCTTCAAGTTCCACTTCATCAAGAACGACTACAACTCCAAGGATTCCCATCAAGATGATGTGGATCCAAAAGAAGAAGAACTAGAGAGTTCTTGAGGGTGACTCCGCCAACATACTTCACTCTTATCATTTTGGCGAGGACAAGTGCAATCAAGTTCCACATCTTGCACTAGTTCAAGGAGTCACAAACCCTCTTGTTGGTAAGACAAGGGACAAGGTAACCTAAAAGCTTGCATGGACATCATGTTTTGTGTGCATCACTCTATGTCTATGGATATCCTTGTTTGTTCCTTGTGGGATTAACCCATGTAGGTATTGAAAGTGCAATTCACTCAAATGGATAGCTCCAAGAGATCTACATCAACATTGAGCATCCACATCTTCAATATCTACATGAAGTCATCATTGACAAAACCCAAGGTTAGTTCATCCCTCTTAGGGGGGATATCACATCTAGGGGGAGCTTTACTCTAAGACTTGAGCTAAAGCAACTCTAAAGATGTGAACAAAACAATGCTTTATGTAAAAGTGGTAACCCCACTTGAGCTTAAACGATGAGTATGACCTATGATCAAGTGTTCTCACTTGACTCCTAAGTCAATGTACTCATATATAGATGACCTAGTCATCGCAAATTGCTTGATAGATGCTAGAATTGGTTGTGCATGCCTTGCCACATATTTCATTTGCCATCTTATTGTGTGAGCATGCTGATTGCATATTTTACTCATTCGAGGACATCCACTTGTTGCTTTGATTGTTTGGCTTTATCTTCTTTTGCCAAGTGGATGGACAAGAATGCCTAAGAACCTCCTCTAGCTATCTATGATTTTCTCGTCTCAAACTCTATTCATGCTGCATCACAAAATTTGATCAAGTCAGATTCGAACCACTCTGTGTGAGGAGCGCTCGGAGTCCCCGATTCGTCATAGACTTAAACTTCCAAAACCTCTTTATGATTCTCGGTCTGACCGATACTCCACTTTCGGTCCTACCGAGATCATTTAGTTGATCTAGGTTTTCGATCTCGGTGCAACCGATTTGAACCTTTCGGTCTCACCGAGTTTCAGTAACTGCACGTAGTTATGAATCTCGGTGCCACCGAGTCGTTCCACTCGGTCACACCGACAGGGTCGGGCTATATATAGTCACGGGAAAAATTTGGAAATTTCTCCGAACCCCTTCGCCCGCGCGATAGCCTGCTCTGCCCCCGAGGTCTCCGGATCGTCTTCTCGCCGCTAGCAGCTTCCAGTCGCTGGTCTCCGTCGCCGTCAACAGGATTTCTGCCCCGCCGTTGCCGCCGTAGCAAGTCCCTGCCGAACTAGGGTATGGACTTGATCTTTGTGCTATTCCTCAATCTGATTCCTAGCACATTGTGATCATATTGTTTCTGGCCACGTTTGAAACACTTCTATCCAGTCAAAACGCTCATAGATTAGGTTTGATTCGAAAATTCTAGGTTTAGGTTTCCGCCGAAACCATCTCGGACCCACCGAGTTGAAAAACTCGGTCCCACCGATTTGGCTTATGCCATTGCACAAGTGAGACTCGGTCTGACCGAGAATTACTTATCGGTGTGACCGATTTTTGAACTCAGTGAAACCCTAGCAGTCTCAGTGCCACTGTACTGTGACTCGTTCTGACCGAGTTCACTAGTTTAGGTTCCAAAACTGCTTCGGTATCACCGAGTTTGAAAATCGGTAGATCCAAGATGATTTCAGTGGGAAACTAAAACTAAGTTTTTGAATCATTCTTTTTGCAAAAATCTCTGCTTTTTGTGATGCTCATCCACTCTATCTCATCCATAATCTATTCACAGGGTCAGCAGTCAGTTTGCAACATGTCTGATCAAAGTGACAGCCAGAACCTCTCAGAGCAGCAACTGGTGATGAGTGAGGGCACTAGCCCCTCAAGTTCTTCAGATGATGGCAGCAAGAGCACCCCCCAGCAATCTGCCTAAGGCTGCCACACGTCAGAGGAAGAAGAGGCAGCTGCACCAGCGCCCAAGGCAGCCAAACTTATGGGAGATGCCATAAGGTCAGGAACAGCTGCATCCAAGCCCAAGGAAGCACCCAAGGCTGCATCTAAGCCTAAGACAGCACCAAAGAGAAACACAAGGAGTATACCTGCTGCAGAAAAGAACAAGGCCCCAGTGCCTGAAGCTACTGAAGAAGAGGAAGAGAGTGTCCTTAGAAAGCTCAAGCCCAAGATCCCAGACCACAATGATGCTCATCCTGTGGCTGAGGATATGAAGCTCAGGAGAGATTCAGGGCTGAGGAAGTGGAGAGAAGTAGATCCGTATGCTTCTAGGAGAAGGACTGCCGTGGATTATAGATTTCACACCAAGGAGCAGCAAGATTTTTATGAGACTGTTTTGCTTGACAAGAAGCCAATCGTTTGTGACATGAGATCGGTTGACTGGACCTACATGAAGGAACATGAAGAGTACTACCCCGGAGTGTATGACAGCTTTAGTGCGTGTGGAGTTGCAGACTTTGTTGGGTAGAAGCTCACAAAGTGGAATGAGGATCTAATCATGCAATTTTACTCCACAGCACACTTCTACCCGGATGGAAGGATCACATGGATGTCTGAGGGTACGAGGTACCAATCCACTGTTGAGGAATGGGCGAAGTTGATCAATGCCCCAGAGGAACAAGCAGATGACTTGGACATTTATGCCAAGAAGAAGATGGATCATAACTCAATGTCCAACATGTACAAGGAGATCCCGAATGAAGCACTTGACACGTTTAAATTTGGCTCAGTGCATTATCTGCTCTCAGGATTGCCAACAATCAACTGGATCCTTAGGCACACTCTTCTGCCCAAGTCTGGAGATCACAAGATGATCATAGGTCACGCGATCAATTTGCTTCATGTTTTTGACGTGCCTCAAAAATTCAAAGTTATGAGCCTCATAGTGGAAACGATCAAAAGGACTGCGGCAGATCAGAAGAGGAGCTGTGGATATGCCCCTCAGATTCAGGAGCTCATCAACTCCAAGATGGGCACGGGCGTATATTAGTTAGATAAGGAACACCTGCCCATCCGTCCAGATTTCGAGGACAATGAAGTTGTTATGACTGAGAACGAGCCATCATTTGCCCAAGCATTTGCAAAGAAGGAGAAGGCGAAGAAGGAAAAAGCTGCCAGGATGCCTACTCAAGCGGAGGCATCTGAGTACTTCTTGAAGACCAAACAAGAGCAGCTCGGTTACTTGATTGCATCCACGCTGAGAATTGAGCAAAGTCTGGCCACTCTCACTAAGAATCAGCAGAGCCTAGAGAGAATCATGGAACAGAAGTTCTATGACTTGGATGTCAAGGTAACAGAAGTTCAGTCTGCAGTGGAGCAGCTCCAGGAGGACATGAATGAGAGGAGAGGCAGGACCACGAATCATGCTTTTTCTAGAGTGCCACGAGGCCCAAGGTCGTCTGCCGTGCCAGTTGCTGACACCAGAGCCACCACCTCAGCACCAGCTACAGCCTCAGCTCCAGCATCTACTTCAGCTCCAACTCCAGCGACTACTTCAACATCTACAGAAGCCTTCGTCCTTGGAGTGATCCGGACTCCACCACCACCTAAAGATCAAGCCTGAGCGACGACTTAGCACTATGCATTTTCTAGGAACTTTTTGGTAACTTGTTGCCAAAGGGGGAGAAGATGTATAGATCATAGGCTTCGAGAGAGAGAGAGTGTTGCTTTTCTCTCTTGCTTTATTTAGTGGTTTTTCGAACTTTGTTTGCTTGTGTGTGAGATACTACGTCCTTATTCCTGTGAGACATTGATGATCATGTGTTTGATCATAAGCTACACTTAATGTTTGCTTAATGCTTGCTTAAATATTATCATTCTATCTATCGTTTGTGATCATCCACTATTCTTGGTGATGAGTGTATATATTTCATTCTTATCATTTTGAGCGCTCCACCAAGATGTATGTGACATGGAAGAGTAACCCATGACTCTAACTCTTTGTGCATTTGCAGTCCAAAGCAAATTTTAAATATGCACAAATTTAGGGGGAGCTCTTACTTATCACATACTTCTCAAAGCGATGATATATTTCATGCTTATTATCATTTGTCGAAGCTTTGATCTATATGTTGTCATCAATTACCAAAAAGGGGGAGATTAAAAGTGCAACTATCCCTAGGTGGTTTTGGTAATTCATAACAACATATAGCTCATTGAGCTAATACTATTCCAAGATAATTATTTCAGGAAAGCTCAATGATTGGCATGGCATGGATGTGAAAGTGGAACCCTCAAAATGCTAAGGACAATGGATTGGCTCAAGCTCAAAAGCTCAAGACTCTTCATTTTATATTTTAGTGATCCAAGATCACATTGATTCCATAGGAAAAGCCAATACTATTAAGGAGGGATGAGGTGTTGCTTAATGAGCCTCTTGCTTCATGTGCTTAGTGATATGCTTCAAAACCCTCAACTACTTTCCCATATCCACATATGACCTAAACTCTAAGCCAAACTCGGTCCTACCGATTCTTCCTATTCGGCGCCACCGAGTTTCACTTGTCATTAGCCACTGCCAAACCCTAGCAATTCGGTTCTATCGATAAGGATCTCGGTCCCACCGAGATGGGGTTGCAAACTTTCTGTTTCCCTTTCGTAACTTTTCAGTCCCACCGAAAGAGCGAATCGGTCCCACCGAGATTGCAATGTAAACTCAGTGTTTCCCCTTTGTAACTTTTTGGTCTCACCGAGTTCCACTCGGTCTCACCGAAAGAGCAAATCGGTCCCACCGAGTTTGCCTGACCAACTCTCTGGTTAGCTAATTACCAAATTCGGTCTCACCGAGTTTGTGTAATCGGTCTCACCGAGATTACGTTATGCCCAAACCCTGACCGAATCGGTCCTACCGAGTTGCATGTGAGTCCCACCAAAATTCCTAATGGTCACTAGGTTTACATTTTCGGTCCGACCGAGTTTATTGATTCGGTCCCACCGAGATTGGAAAACTGTGTAACGGTTGGATTTTGTGTGGATGCTATATATACCCCTCCACCTCTTTCTCATTTAGTGAGAGAGCCATCAGAACACACACATCATTCCAACTCATATGTTCTGAGAGAGAACCACCTACTCATGTGTTGAGATCAAGACA
>NW_024118868.1:0-9734 GCF_003073215.2 Triticum urartu
AGTGGAGAGCAAACCTCGCACTCGAGGGCTTAGATGCAGTCCAGTACTCGCCTAAGTTTGAAAAAATCCTACCGAGTGAAGAGGAAACCTCCCACTCGGGGGCTTAGCTGCAGTCTAGTACTCGCCTAAGTTTGAAAAAATCCTACCGAGTGAAGAGCAAACCTCCCACTCAGGGGCTTAGCTGTAGTCCAGTACTCGCCTAAGTTTGAAAAAAAATCCTACCGAGTGAAGAGCAAACCTCCCACTCGGGGGCTTAGCTGCAGTCCAGTGCTCGCCTAAGTGTTTGAAATCCTATCGAGTGGAGAGCAAGCCTCCCACTCAGAGGCTTAGCTGCAGTCCAAGGACTCGCCTAAGTAGCCAAAATCCGACTAAGACAAGAGCAAACCTCTAACTCAAGGAGCTGCATCACAAGTATAATGTGCGCTCCATCCCTATCCGCAAAGACACCAAGACGAAGGTCGACTGTCACCATCGCCTCGTCACCACTCGGCCACTCGCGCGCCTTCAGACAGCTAAGTCATTTTACATCCTGTTATTTCCGTCTTCCCGAGTGTCCCGTAATTCACACATCACGTTCACTCGGAGGCCACGCCACCGAGTGTACCTCTATGCTCGACTGCTTATTTTCACATACTTGCTTAGTACTGGTTATGTGACTCACGAGTCCAGCTTCCATTTTTTTGCATACATCATTCACGAGCACCATGTGTCGTTCTTCATTTCGAGTTTGCATCGCTCCTCCGGTGCTGCAACTCAGTTGAAACACTACACTTCCATTTTATTTGAGCCAGTATTCCAATGAGTTTGGTCGGATCCGTCACTTCGACAAGTTCGAACGGATCCTTCGCTCTTTCAGACTCTTGCTGGTCAACCAGCAAGCCCCTTGCACTCCCAGCGGGTGTCTATGGGTGTTATTCACACAAATCATTTCAGCACACATCAAATTTCCTCGAGAAATTATTTCGTTGGCTTGTGCCATTTTTACACAAGTTACGCGATCACTCGACGACCCTATGCGCCAAATTCATCGCTGCTCGGACTCGGTCACCGTACCGGTCCTAGCGCACCACAACACCGGCCTTGTCGCTTTGTGGAATCCTCTTCATTGTATCAATGATATAGACCCCGCCAGGCATGAGACAAATAAGTCCCTTTTACAATTAAACTTCACACTTCACTCCTTTGCGAGTTTGCCTCTTTTGAGCATCACTCGGAAGCTTCTCCTCATCTTTACCCGAGTCTGACTCGATGAATTACAAATTTTCCATTCAACACTATATTTCTCGTATTTCAACATGTCCGTTGTCGAAGCCTGTAGTACGCTCGGGGGCTACACCACACTCGGGGGCTTCATCTCATTTGGAATGACACTCTCCTGAGTAGTCGAGTACTTCATCACCAGTCAGATCCTTCACTTCAACAAGTGCATTCGATCCGCCACTTTGACAAGCTTTATAATCACCTAGACGCTGTGCGCGCCATCTTCATTCCTACTCAAACTCAGTTGTCACGCCGGTCTTGTTGCGTTGCAACCACACTACATCAACCTCATCGCTACATTAGCTTCGAAAGCATTTGGCTAATTCCTTCGAAGACCATTTCAGCCACTTGGCTGGACACATAGTCCTTCACTCGACCACCTCGCGCATCCTCACTCGGCCATCCCGCACGTCACCACTCAGTTGTGCACGTCTTCACCACTTGGCCGCTCCGCGCGTCGCCTCTCGGTTATGCATGCCTTCACCACATGGCCTCCCCGCGCGTCACAACTTGGCTGGACACGTAGTCCTTCACTCGGCCACCTCGCGCATCCTCACTCGACCGCCCCACGCATCGCCACTTGGTCGTGCACGTATTCACCACTCGGCCGCCCCGCGCGTTGCCACTCAGTTGTGCACGTCTTCATCATTCGACCACCTCGCACATCATGACTCGGCCGCTCCATGTGTCGCCACTCGGTTGTGCATGTCTTCACCAATCGACCGCCCCACGCGTCGTCACTCGGTTGTACACATCATTGCCCCTCGGACACCTCGCGTGTCTCCATCATTTGGACATGTCTTTACCTCTACACCCCCAGCACAGGAACGACTAAGTTGCTCATATGATCAAACCTCATATCACACTCTGTAGCAAGCTTACCTCTTTCGAGCATCACTCGGGGGCTACGCACAGCCGTTGGACATGCTGCCCTCAGGGGTTATGCCCATTCGATCAACCCATTGATCGCATCAGGAATATCTTTCTGATCATACATGCTCGTTCCGCCGAAAATCTATAAGGGTAGTACTGTCCACTCGGATAATCGCCCAAATCATATCTTGAAGTCATCTTCAGACTGCAAAAGGGTGAAAACGATGCTCCTCTATGGATACACTTGGACATTATCCTAGACTCCAAGGCGTCAGTTTCACAAACTTGGACTCAGAGATGGCATGTGCCGGTGTTCCCCCAGGATAATGAGTGGCATCTCTCCGGAGAGTTAGCCCACACAGTAGCCTCGTCACTCGGGTTTCATGGCACGTCCATGTCAGACCACTAGTCTATCTCCTCCGGGAGACATACGAGTGCCGCCAAGTTTTTCCTCGCAGTCATCATACCCCGATCAGTCGGGAAGCACGTCCACTCGGACAAATACCCCTTTCACGCAAAATCTAACGGTAGAAGTACTAATGGAAAGATTATTCCCTGGAGTGTCCAGCTTTTTTCTACAGTCGGCAGTTTCAAAGCCGAATTCATTCACCGTGCCGAGAGCGCGAAGATTCACCTGCTTGACCGAGTTCCAGGCTGAATTTATTCCATGCCAAGTGCACGAAGATCATTCCGACTGACTCAGCTCCAGGCTGAGCTTATTTACCATGTCAAGCACCTGAAGATGCATCCGATTGACTCAATTTCAGACTAAAAGATATTTACCGTGTCGACTGCGTGGAGGTTTACCAGGAGACTTAAACCCTCTGCCCGACTCATCTAGTCCGACAGAGGCTCGAGGACTACACCCAGCAGGTGCACTCAGCGTGCCCCCATTGGAAGAGAACTCAGAAAGAAACATTTTGCTCGATGCAAAACCAGCTCCAGAATTACTCGACCTCCGAGTCAGAGAAGAATGAGTTCGATCAGTACCTTCTAAGAAGATTTTTAGTTCTCTCAGACCCCCGCCGACTGCCCGCAGTCGACGGCGGTCTCGGGGACTAAACCCAGTGGGTGCACTCAGCGTGCCCCCACTGGAGTAATCTCCACTCGGTACGGCCTGACCAGTCCGAGTGATGAACAACAACAAAAAAGACAGGCTCTAAGACTCCCGCCAACTATTGGTATCCACTCGGAACGGTCCACCCGGTCCGAGTGACGGCCAAACAACAACAAAAAAGACAGGCTCTAAGATTCCTGCCGACTGCCCGTAGTCGACGGCAGTCTCTGGGACTACACCCAGTGGGTGCACTCAACGTGCCCCCACTGGAATGGTATCCACTCGAAACGGTCTGCCCGGTGCGAGTGATGGCCAAACAATAAAACAAAGTCACGTTCCAGGCATGAAGAAATTTCGAGTAATCAGTTACTCAATGCAGGACCAGCTCCAAATCACTCCAAAAAAATTGCTATAAGGTGAGTTTAACGCTCCTCCGCGGACCCGTTTGAGCTCATTTCACTCGGACACCATACAGTCTGGAATCCGTCAAGGCAACATGTGGAGATAAGATCGTCGGGTGACCAGAGGGAGTTCATAAGTGCCTCCGCAGCACTCGACTCATCTGGGAATTCACCTCGACTCGACCCGCTCAACCTCGACCGATTCGGGGGCTAATGATGAGGACATGTATTAGGCGTAGGGTAACAGGCCTGACCTAAAGGCCCTACCCATGGACACCGTATACTTTGTACCGGGCCCCTGGGCCAGATCGCCGTCCAGATGTACCGCAACTTGAAAGTCACTCGGACGGCGACAACCACTCGGAGAACGGCACTTCACTCGAGGAGATCATTCCACTCGATCGTGTAACTCACTCGGATATGCAAAGACCAATAGTCAGCATGACGGTTTTGTAGTGGGCAGGCATTATGGCATTGATGCTCCACCGTGTAACATAATGGGTGAGGGGGTGGCACACTCTATATAAGCCCCCCCACCACTAGACTAGGGGGGCCTTTTCTTCCACCTCTCTCTCTTTCGAACCATTAGTCTCAGGACATAGCTCAGGCATGGAGATCCGCTCTCCCCTCTCTCTCTCTCTCAAACACACATTGTAATCTCTGGATACATACTCAGATAAAACAAAGCCTCTCCGGAGCACGAGACGTAGGGTTGTTATCTCCACCGTGAGAGGCTCGAACTCGCTAAAACCACCGTGTCACCCATTTGCATCTCGATAGATCATGCTCCTTTATCCTACCCCTCTCTTATTGTCGGAATCGTGCCCACGACAGCGCTCTCGAGGGTCATCATTATTTTAACCCCCCTGGGTCAGTGCTCCTCTGAGTGTTGGTCCACCTTGTCAGCCGCCGGTGGCCACTAGGGGCAACTCTGGGCTGGCCTACCGGAAGTTTGGACAATCCGGTGTGCCCTGAGAACGAGATATGTGCAGCTCCTATCAGGATTTGTCGGCACATTCGGGTGGCTTTGCTGGTCTTGTTTTACCATTGTCGAAATGTCTTGTAACCGGGATTCCAAGTCTGATCGGGTCTTCCCGCTAGAAGGAATATACTTCGTTGACCGTGAGAGCTTGTGATGGGCTAAGTTGGGACACCCCTGCAGGGATTTGAACTTTCGAAAGCCGTGCCCGCGGTTATGGGTAGATGGGAATTTGTTAATGTCCGGTTGTAGGAAACCTGAAGTTGACCTTAATTAAAATACATCAACCGCGTGTGTTACCGTGATGGTCTCTTTCCGGCGGAGTCCGGGAAGTGAACATGTTGTTGGAGTAATGTTTGACGTAGGTTGTTCTAGGATCACTTCTTGATCATAGTTTCTCGACCGTGCTTTGCCTTCTCTTCTCGCTCTCTTTTGCGTATGTTAGCCACCATATATGCTAGTCGCTTGCTGCAGCTCCACATCATACCTTTACCCTACCCATAAGCTTAAATACTCTTGATCGCGAGGGTGTGAGATTATAGAGTCCCCGTGACTCACAGTTACTTCCAAAATCAGCTTGCAGGTGCCGAGGTTACCGTGCAGATGACGCAGCCAAGCTCGAGGAGGAGCTCGACGAAGATCTTGTCCTTTGTGTTGTTTCGTCCTAGTTGATCAGTAGTGGAGCCCAGTCGGGACGATAGGGGATCTGTGTAGCATTTGGGGTAGTCTTCTTTTATTTTGGGTTCCGTAGTCGGACCTTGATTGTATCTGGTTGATGCAATGCTTTATTCATGTAATTGTGTGAAGTGGCGAGTGTAAGCCAACTATGTATCTTTTCCCTTATTGTATTACATGGGTTGTTTGCGAAGATTACCTCACTTGCGACATTGCTTTCAATGCGGTTATGCCTCTAAGTCATGCTTCGACACATGGGAGATATAGCCGCATCGAGGGTGTTACATATACATACTAGGTTATGTATTCTAAAATTGAAAAGAACCACCAAAGAATGGTTAATGTAGGCAAGAGATGAAAGGCAGGTTAATGCACCGGGTGATGTGGATCAGCAAGCATGGGAAAGAGGTCTCTAACTATGAGTGATTGTCTTGCCTGCAGGAAGATAATGCAATAAATATGTGTTATAACATAAGCAGTATTGTTTCTTATTGGGCAAAATTCTACAGTACTCCCTCCATCCTGAATTACTTGCCTTAGATTTGTCTAGATACGGATGTATTAGACACATGGTAATACATGTTAATTAGTGAGTCTAGTTGAACACCACACTGCTTCTCATCAGGGTAAATTATATAGTACATCAGCGATTCCATTTGAACAACATACTCCCACTCTTTCGGTTTGTTAGGAACATGCTATCTTCAGATCAACGATTTGGCCAATGAAATATGAGGTGTGCTACAAAAGGTACACCATGACAAACCTATTTCAAATACAAATTTCAATGGTATACTTCAGCATATAATACATAATTCATTGATCAAACTGATGATCTAGAAATATAGGCGTCCCTTATAAACTGAAATGGAGGTAGTAGGAATTATGCACCAAGTAAAAATAAAGGAGCAATACATATCATCAATATTTTGATGAGAGAAAAGAAGGATGTTGTATCAAGGAAAAACCATGAAGGTTAAATGCTAAATGAATTTTCTAGCATTACATGGAAAATACTATATATTGTTCCTCTGTTTTGAGTTGCACGATTGGGCAAGGTTCAGTGTTAGATTTGTCATTAACAAAAACTATAGCCTGAAGTTATCTTTCAAAGTTTGAAGATCAACATGCTAGTTCTGAATCATTATTACCTAGATATAGCACACACAGAAGGAGGTACTCAAAAGGTTACAAGGAAAAAGGCTGTTCACATACTTCAAATGCGCTTGTGAAGCTCCACTTCAATTGATTTGTTTTCAGACGAGGAATGGCATGGTGGGCCTGTAATTGGCAATTAGCCTGCAGATACTCGATATGGCATACTATATGAATCAATTTCCATTAAACTACAAGATGAGGTGAAGCTCCTATAAGAAGAAATACTCTTTTTCTTTCTCTTTCCACCTTGCAGCCCGTCTAGATGAGGTGAAGCAAATGATGACCGAAGCCTTAACTTTGATAGCAGCCCGCACCTAGCAAATAGGTAGTGAACTATTTCAGACATATAAACTCAAGTGTCACGGACTGATATTCAATCAATGGAAGACAGAAAATTTTCCCTGTAGACACTATCAAAAGGTTGGAAAATGAAAGGAAACAAAATACACACTTCAGAGGAAGCAATAGACTTTCCAGCCATGTTGAACTTGTGCAGGGCAGACTTCTAAAATAAGAATATCTAAAGATCCATAAACTAATTAAATGCAATATCCTTTAGATACGACCCTTAAGAATTGGGGTGATTCTCTCTAATTTTTTCACTACCTAGGACGACACATTAAGAGATAATGCATTGCGAATGTTGAGATAACCAACCTTTTCAGGTGGAAGATCAATTCCAAGGTTTCCTCTTAACAGAATTATACCATCAGCTTCTTCCAGGATCTCATCAAAATGGTTCAAACCCTGCAAGGAATAAGGAGACAATAGGTGGTAAACAAATCAAAGTTTCTCAGGAATGTTGAAAGAATATCTTGAAATTACCTCTACATTCTAAATTTTGGCAAAAATAAGAGTTTGGCTAAGATCACCTAACTTTGAGAGGAACTCCCCGTGCCTATTGCAGGACAAATACTATCAATGTTAGGAACATTTTTCCAAAGTATGAAATGCAAACAAACATGTGATACTATTCAACAAAATATCAATATAAAAAATTCAATCTGTTGGGAGAAGATGGCACTGTGAAGTAGTACACACTAAATATCAACATAATGAGTTACTTACTTGCCGCACATCTTCTGTATTCCTTGTATAAAAAGAGGGAGGATGTCAATCTTGTTTTCCCCATTTTTTCATAACCTGAAAGTGGTGCACGCTCATAAAGTCATATAATGGGTTACAGCAACGAGCTCCAGTTTCACAAAAATAACAATTTAACATGTAAATCTAGTCACCAAGTTAATACAAGGAGCATGAGAGATTCTTGGGATGAGTTCCTTACATCTTTATCCTTATCAGACAGCGTGGGCATGTCGATATGGATCTGGGAGCAGTGCAATGTGAAGGCATAATAATCACAAAAAAGGTTCAGAAAAAAAGAATAGCACTAGGTCTGTTACCTATGATCAGGAACTACCATTACCAAAGTCAGATACCAATCAACAAACAGCAATCAATCAACAAACAACAATCAATCAATCAACAAACAACAATCAATCAATCAACAAATAGCAATCAACCTTAATAACCATACACAAACAATAATCAATCATGCCATATAAACATGTACCATCTCAAGGCAACAAACATCAATCAACTGGCGTACATTGTTTTTACCTTCTCAAGAAAATCAATCATCAAACAACAAACAACAGTCCATCTCAAGGCAATCAATCAAACAACAAACAACCGTTCATCTCAAGGCAATCAATCAAACAACAATCAATCAGTCAATCATGCCATATGGGAACATAAGCAGAGCATGATGTAACAATAAACAATTGAAAATAACAGCATCAGAACAGCCGTAACAGACAAGAACTAAGATTCTCTGCATCTAGGATGGGAGCACACACACCTACCGGTAGAACAAGAATCGACAGAGGGCAACCAGAGTATCACAAGGGCGCATGCGTTTGGCATATGAAAACAATCGACGAACAACACAGGTGATGAAACAGAGGGAGCGATTTGACACTGCTACAATTTTGAAACCAGAACCGCTCATTATTGCAACGATCGCCCAGATACGAACACGAAATGCAGGCAGATAACAGAAGCGAACACACAAGTTTCTCAAGCAGACAGTGACCCAAACCGACCGACCGCTCGCTTGCTTTCTCCGAGACTCGCAGGAATGAAGACCCCCGGACGAGACGGCCCCAAGAACACGAGAGAGCATCAGGGCAACGGCGAGGACGAGCAAAAATCAAATCACATGCGACTCTAAACTGATGATGACGGCGAGGACGAGCAAAAATAAAATCACACGCAACTGTAAACTGACGCCGACGGCGAGGACGAGCAAAATCAATCAAACCAGACGCAATTTTTCAATCAGAATAGACGAACCGAGGACGAGCAAAATGGAACAAATCAGACGCGATTCTTCTAAACTAAGCGGACGAACCGAGCGAGGCCAGAGGAGGAGAGGCAGGAATCGAGGACGAATTGCCGCACCAGACGCGAGAGGAGGAGAGGCTCTACACATTGCCACGGAGGGGCGGGGCGGTCCTCAGAAGGAAGACGATCTTACACGGTGGCGGAGGAGGAGGAGCGCAATCGCGGGAACTGACACCCGGACCAGGCGGTGACGGACACCACCGCCCCCCTGCCCTCCACCTCGACGCACCACGCGGCGACGAGCGCGCGCAGCTGGCGCGCGACGCTGGTGCCCCCGTCACCGGTCGCACGCTTCTTTGCCGAGCCTCGCAGGGAGCCGCGCGAGGGGCGCGGCCCCGCAGACGGAGAGGGAGCAGGGCGGATGGATTTGGAATCGGAGGCCGCCACGGAGACCACCATGTGGAGGTACGGCCAAAGGGCGCAGCCCGGACGAACTGAGGACGAAGGAAGGAGGTGAGAGGCGCGGCCCGCATGAAGAGAGGAGGAGCGGGCCGGCCAAAGGGTGAACCTTTATAGCTGGGGAAGAGGCGGTGGCGGCGGGCGGAGGTGAGGTGGTGGGTTGGGTTGGGGCTGGATCCGAATCGGGTCGGAGGCGGCGCTTTCCTTTTTCTGAATTGGGAGCGTAACGGGAGATTTCCAGCCCGCGTGCGTGCCGTTGCTGTGTCTTTCCTTTTTTTTTTGATTGATTGAGTGGTGAAAACAAATGTCTTCTTTTTAGTGCTGAAAACAAATGTGTCCATGTTAGAAACACGCTGCCAAAACAAGAATAGAAATGCCACGTTCATATATGCACATGCCACGAAAACATTCGATGTACTCCTACTCATTTCGTCAGGACCTAACCAAAGTGTCAAAAAGAAAAAAATTGCCCAGCTAGAATAGCTAGGATACGTACGTATGGACGCTGGCGTGGCTGCGGCAGGCA
>NW_024118869.1:0-25438 GCF_003073215.2 Triticum urartu
TACTAGAATAACACCTTAAGACATAAATCAACCAAAACCCTAATGTCACCTAGATACTCCAATGTCACCTCAAGTATCCGTGGGTATGATTATACGATATGCATCACACAATCTCAGATTCATCTATTCAACCAACACAAAGAACTTCAAAGAGTGCCCCAAAGTTTCTACTGGAGAGTCAAGACGAAAACATGTGCCAACCCCTATGCATAAGTTCACGAGGTCACGGAACTCGCAAGTTGACCAGCAAAACCTACATCAAGTGGATCACGTGATATCCCATGGTCACCACAGATAAGCACATGCAATACATACATCAAGTGTTTTCAAATACTTAAAGACTCAATCCGATAAGATAACTTCAAAGGGAAAACTCAATTCATCACAAGAGAGTAGAGGGGGAGAAACATCATAAGATCCAAATATAATAGCAAAGCTCGCGATACATCAAGATCGCGTCGACTCAAGAACACGAGAGAGAGAGGGGGGGAGATCAAACACATAGCTACTGGTACATACCCTCAGCCCCGAGGGTGAACTACTCCCTCCTCGTCATGGAGAGCACCGGGATGGTGAAGATGGCCACCGGTGAGGGATCCCCCCCTCCGGCAGGGTGCCGGAACTGGGTCCCGATTGGTTTTTGGTGGCTACAGAGGCTTGCGGCGGCAGAACTCCCGATCTATTATGTTCTCCGATGTTTTAGGGTATATTGATATATATATAGGGTGGCACTATTCTAATCCTGGGATCAAAATAACTATTTGGATCAGGGCTGGCCCTATAAGGAGCCGCGGAGATGCTCCCGAACTCATAAAATTCCACCCGAACAGAAAAAGGAAAAAATTACCACCACCCCCGCTTACCTTATCCACACTCCCGCATCCCCATTCTCGCGCGGATTCTTCCCGCCGCCGACGCACTTCCATCTCCCCCAGTCGCCGCCACCGTGGTTCCTCTCCGGTCGCCGCTGCCGTGGTTCCTTTGCCACCCCTTCCCTTCGCCCACCTTCCCCGCAACCTCTCTCAACCCTCCCAACAACCCGCCAGCCCACCTCCGGCTGCCTCCCACCTGCCGGCTTGCCACCGCCCTTGCCTCCTCCCGGCGCGAGGCCGCCCCGCTTCCTCCTGGCGTGCCGCCGCCCCAACTACTTCTGGTTCGAGGCCACCGCACCACCTTCTTCCGTCGCGTGGCACCCGGTCAATACACGCTCCACCCGCCCACTCGGTCCCTGCGCTCCTCCCGCCAGCTCCCTCTGGTCCAGACGCGCTTCCCACTGCCGCCCGAGGCCACCGTGCCCCACCCCATAGCCATCCTCGACCCTCGTCCCTGCCGTGCCCGTCAGCGAGGTTAACTGTGAGATCCCTCCATGTCCTCTATACTCCACCTCCTTAATTTTCCTTGGATTTGATCTTAAAGAATGGGGCAGTAGCTCCGATGGCTTCTCTTCAGTCCATGAACGAGGTTGCTCAGTGGCACGCACGAGCTGGGGAGGCTGCAGTTCGGCGGCGCGTACACACAGTTCGTTGTTGGCCTGTGGCATCATCCTGCTGGTCAGTGACCAACGGAGCTGGCCTGAGGCGTGGTCTTGCTCGCCGGTGCTAGGCGCAGCTCGGCTGGAAGTAAGGAGCCTATGAAGTTCGGCCGGTGAGCCTATGCAGTCCGACGACGCATGTGTTCTTGTGTCCTGTTCACGAGCGTAGCATGTGTGATGGTTGTGTGCACACGACAGCCACATGCGGTGTTAAGAGAAACCAAGCTAGAAGCAGAAGGCAATACCTTCATACGTGTGTGCATGCAAGAAAGACACAGAGAAGTTCAAGCAATGTGATGATGCAGGAGCGGCAGCATCCATGGCAACTCGAGTAAATTTCTTATGGTCATTCGAATAAAAAATGGTAGCGACTTCGTGGTGGCCAGCGTCTAGAATGCATGGTCAAAACTAGTCTAAGTGTTGCTAGGTACATTCAGAGTAATACATTTACACTTTTCTTCAGGAAGATATTTGTAAGTCTGAACATGGTGTTCCTTTCTCTTCAGGAAGGTATTTGCTTTAAAAAGAACTACATCTCGCCAGTCCAATTGTATTCTTCTTCAGTTAACAACTTCAACATGGCAATATCTTCTTGCAACTTTTATTGAGCTTAATACCAAGATAGTAGCCATTCTTTCGACTTTCGTACTTCATTTGTAAGAACCATTCTGGATTCCTAACAACATCTCTGCAATATTTTAGGAATTCTCGCTTCTTCCACAGCTCGCGAGATCAAAGGCCATTGTCGACAAAGCTAAGCTCAAGAGTGCAACTTTAGTCGAAGATATGCATTAGAGATTGCGAGAAGCTCTCACTAGTCTGGCTCTTCTGTTTAACTTGTGTCAACACATATGGCCTCTTCAGTTTGGGACTACAGCTTCTTTTGAAAAGTCACGACTACGATGACAAATAATGCGGCCATAGTATCTGTTCTATGTGTAGTTTGTAATTTTCTTAGATGCCCCTTGGTTGTTAACACATAAATGTTGGTACTTGTGGCATATTATTTGTTATAACTGAGTCTGATCTGCTTCTTTCTTCCTAGCATCTCCTTGGTTGTTGTAATGTTGCTTCATTTTGGTTGTAAAATATATGCGATCTAATGTTTGTTATGTGTTTGAAAGATAGTGCAAATCTGGGTGGGGGTGTTCCTCACATATGTATGTTCTCGACATAGTTGAAGCTTCATAGAAATTTTTCCTTTTCAAAATGTCAGAAGTTCACTTGTGCAAAAAAGGTTCCTTAACCTCATTTACAGGAGAAAGTACACATAAATCCTGAGGTTCAAAATTTTAAACTACAATTGTTTGTGTCTGAAAGAACAAGTGCACGCAAGTTCAGAATTGGTAAAATTAGAGCAAACATCAACACTAAGGAAACCTTCAAAAGAAGTTTGTTGAAAAAACTCCCTCCCCCCCTTATTTTGAAAGTTAGCGCTAAAAAAATCCATGAAGTTCAAATAAGTTTAAATTAAAATAATAGACAACAACTCATATTTACAAAAAGAAGGATGTTCCATTTTAAAAAAATAAAAAGGAGCCTCAAATTAAAAAAGGAGAGCAGTTCAATGTTAATATAACAATAAAATTTTTCTCGTGTCTAAAAACTGAAACCAAGAATAGTTTTTATGGATTTAAAGCCTAGAGGTTCAAATTTAAAAATACGAAGAAGTTCAATGTTTATTAGAAACCGTAAGAAGATCAAATTAAAAAAAGCATCTCAATGTTGCTTCATTTTGGTTGTAAAATATATGCGATCTAATGTTTGTTATGTGTTTGAAAGATAGTGCAAATCTGGGTGGGGGTGTTCCTCACATATGTATGTTCTCGACATAGTTGAAGCTTCATAGAAATTTTTCCTTTTCAAAATGTCAGAAGTTCACTTGTGCAAAAAAGGTTCCTTAACCTCATTTACAGGAGAAAGTACACATAAATCCTGAGGTTCAAAATTTTAAACTACAATTGTTTGTGTCTGAAAGAACAAGTGCACGCAAGTTCAGAATTGGTAAAATTAGAGCAAACATCAACACTAAGGAAACCTTCAAAAGAAGTTTGTTGAAAAAACTCCCTCCCCCCCTTATTTTGAAAGTTAGCGCTAAAAAAATCCATGAAGTTCAAATAAGTTTAAATTAAAATAATAGACAACAACTCATATTTACAAAAAGAAGGATGTTCCATTTTAAAAAAATAAAAAGGAGCCTCAAATTAAAAAAGGAGAGCAGTTCAATGTTAATATAACAATAAAATTTTTCTCGTGTCTAAAAACTGAAACCAAGAATAGTTTTTATGGATTTAAAGCCTAGAGGTTCAAATTTAAAAATACGAAGAAGTTCAATGTTTATTAGAAACCGTAAGAAGATCAAATTAAAAAAAGCATCTCAACCAATTTCATATAAAAAGGGATTATCTCTGTTAAAAAAACTTAGAAGTTTATTTTTAAAATACAGAGTAGGTCGATGTTTATTAAGAAACTAGGATTTTTCTGTTACTAAAAGAAATAACACCAAGTATAAATTGAAAAAACCAAAAAGTTCAATTTTTAAAAATAGAATAGTTTAATGTATATGAAAAACCCAAATTTTCCTCACTAGTAAATAAAAAACCAATAAGTGCAATTTCAAAAAGTGGAGCGGTTTGATATTTATTACAAAAACTTGAATTTTTGCCGTTACTAACAAAAATATTCTCCTCCCCGTAGTTGTTATGCATCTACTACAAAAAAATACATCGACCATATAAGTTCACATATAGCTGGGAAGGAATAACTATAGCTCTGTTTGTGCACATGTTGTGTTTGGAGAGGCACGTTTTTTATTTTGATTTTGGGCTTGGATGTACAAGGTATATGATGAAGGTGAGACAACTAAGTGAGGTCCATTTGGACATGTTAAATTCAGTGAGCCGTATGAAAGGGAATAAGATTGTTTGTTTGTTTGGCCCCCATTTGTACATCGGGTTATCTAATTTCTTGTTTTGTATTGTTTCATGAAATTCAATAGTATGCATTGATGCAAAAAATGTGCTTTTAGTATGTTGGTTTAATGTCAAAAACTAAAAAAATGTGAAGCCCCGAACAAGTTCAAAAACTACAACACAGAGACGTCCAAAACAGCGAGAAGTTCAACTACTACACGAAATGCGTTTCAAATGAGAATAAAAAAGTTCGAGCGGTTCGATGTCTATAAAATCTCAGTTTTTTTACGTTACTAAAGAGAAGCAGAGAGAAGTTCAATTGATAAGAGCTAGAAGTTCACGTACTACACGGTGTGAATTTTTTATTAAAAAGAATGAAAAAATAAAATGCTAAAAAATTTGTTGCTAGAAGTTCAAGTGCTCTACCCAAGAAATTTCAAAAATTCTTGTGAGAGAGGTTGAACAAAAATACGTGACAGAAGTTCAAGGTGAAAACAGCGGGAAGTTCAACTACTTCGTTTCAGAAGAGAATAAAAGAATAGAAAACTAAAAGCCTAAAAGGTTTGTTGCAAGAAGTTCACGTGCTCCACCCTGCACGGTTCAAAAATTATATTTACGAGATGTCCGTCGTTCATTTACATGTTGTTTTAAAAAGTAAAAAACAACGTTGGTTTTCCATTTTAAAAACTGCTCTCTAACGGCAACGAATTTGTAACATATGTCTACATGAAAAACTTGCTGCGATTCATAAGCTTTCCACCAGGTATATTATGTGCCACATTTTGATGAACGATTTAAAATTTTTATGTATACCATTTAAAACACATTTTGATGTATTCAAAAAAATCTTACCTGTTGAAAGAAGTTCATAGTGAAAACAATGAGAAGTTCAAGTACTGCAAGTAATGCATTTCAGGTGAGAAAAAAAGTATACAAAAATAAAAACTTAAAAGGTTTGTTGAAAGAAGTTCAAGTGCTTTGTCTGGAGAAGTTCAAAAATTCTTGCGAGAGAGATTCACCTTATATTTCCATGTTTGAGATTTTTTCCGTATAAAAATTGAATACAATTCTTTACTCAAGATATAAAAAGTTGAAGTTCAAATTGAAATAACAGAGAAGTTCAGAGTTTATTAAAACCTAGGGTTTACCTATTCAAAAAATAAAAAACACAACGCCATTTTTTGCACTTTTAAAAACAACTTATAAACGGACAAAATGGTTGCTAGAAGTTCAAGTGCTCAGCGAGGAAAAGTTCAAAAAATTCTTGTGAGAGAGGTTCATCATGTATTTAGATGTCCAAAATATATAAAAAAATATAGTTTTTTGTGTTTTAAAATAATTCTCTCAAACCAGAGAGAAGTTCAAAGTGATAACAACAGGAAGTTCACGTGCTACATGGTGTGTATTTCATATAAGAAAAATACAATAAAGTGAAACATAGTGAAGTTCAAACAGATATGCCCCAGAAGTTCAACTACTTCACACAGTGCATTTTCGTTCGCGATGAACGCATAAATCATGATCTCGTCATTTTCTAATTTACCTCAAAACGACAGGAATATCATTTGTGTAAGTTCAAGTCCTCGGTCGGAGAAAGTTAAAAAATTATTGTGAGAGACGTTTGTACAAAAGGAATATTATTTGTGTAACACTAACGAATGGATGAGAAAATTATAAACAAAAATACGTCACAGAAGTTCAACGTGAAAACAACAGGAAGTTCAACTACTACGCTGAATGAATTTTAGATGAAAACTTTTAAAATCATCGCGAGTATGAAAAGATGATCAACATGGGAAACTTGTGTGTTTACAACAACTTTCCATCGATATATCACCTGCTCAATTCCGGTGAATGGATGGAGCGCTACTTCCAGTGGATAGAGATCTATGAGAAAAAAACATGTGAAAAACAGAGTGAAGTTCAAGCACACATGCTGAGAAGTTCAATTTCTTCACGTGGTGCATTTTTGAAGAATCTGTTTTGCGATAAAGGCAGAATGCAAGATCTCGTCGTTTTCGAAATTACTTGAAAACGGCCAGGATTCAGAGAAAACCATCAACATGAAAATGTTTCGAATTTTCCGTAGCTTTTCAGCGGTATATTATTTGCCCCATTCCGATAAAGTTTGTAGAAATTACGGCAAAAATATTTTTTTGCCATTTTCAAAACTGACATAAAACCGTAATGAATTAGGAGAAACAATATGTACAAAAAAGTTTCGCATTTCTTCAAGCTTTCCAACACCATATTATTTGCTGCATTTGGACGTACGGTTAAAACATTAGCTCAAAAATACGAACTCGGTGGAACTTGTATCATTTTCTAAATTACTATTAAACCGTTCAAAATTAGAAAAAACTTTTAACATGAAAAACTAGCGCATTTTCATAAGCTTTCCAACGCCATCTTATTTGCCTCAATTGGATTAGCCGTTTAGAAATGGCATCGAAAATACGAACTCGGGTGTTCCGTTTGCGAAATTCTATGATTTTCTGAAATACTCTTTAACCGTAGGGAATTAGAGAAAACTTTCAACATGTGGAAGGAGTGGTTTTGCAGCAGCTTTCCAACGCCATATTATTTGCCTCATTCTGATAAACGGTTTAAAAATGCGATCGAAAATACGATTCATGTTTTTTGTATGAAGAAAAAACGGTTTTCAAAACTGCTCTTAAACCGCTTACATTTTGCCAAAAATTTAACTTGGGTCATGATACTGATGTCCATAGCTATCCAACGGTATATCCGGTATATCGCAAGCCCCATTTGAACACCTTTTAGCTGAAGTTCAACCTAGTACTCGGGGAAGGTCAGGCGCGTTACTCGGGAAGTTCATGTTGTGATCAGAATATTATTCTGATCCCGTGATCAGAATAGTGTCTATATATATACACACACACACACACACACACACATCTGGGCTATTCTGTTACGCGTAACAGAATATTATCTTGTTACCCTTCTTGAACTGACGAATTCGAGGGGTTGAACTGATGCTCTCATTTTTGTCGAACTGATCGTCTTCTTTATGAATTGATGCTCTCAGTTTGGACCTGTGTTATTGGGCTAATGGCGTTTTCATCCCCGCAGCGTAGTCGCCACAGCCCCTGCCGCCGTCGAGGAGCTCGAGCTGCTCGCCCTGAGGGCTTTCTTGGGCGCCGAAATGAACCGCCACAACCTGGGCTCGTCCGGCGAGATCGACAAGACGTCGTGCGAGGCCGCCACGTTGGACATGGAGTCAGAGCCGGCGGCGGCGGAGCCGCCGTGGCGCGAGTAGGTGATGGTCCGCGGGATGGTGGCGGCGCTGCTCATCAGCGTGGTGTACACAGCGATCGCCATGAAGCTTAGCCTCACCACGGGCTCATCCCCATGCTCAACGTCTCCACCGCGCTGCTCGCGCCTCGGCTCAAATCAACATGGTCGCATCAGTAGCAGGCACGGGCAAGGTAACATGCTGAATTGCGAGGCATCAAGGGCGCCATGGTCAAATTAAATCCCCGCGGATCCAGCGCGTAGCAGGAAGGAGAAGAGCTCGGAGAAACGCAAGACCAACAGCCGTCTCCAACATGATGGCACCGTCGACTTGCAAGGAAGGAGGGATGCGGGTAGGAAACCTGCCATGGAGGAGGAACTGATGGAGTGCAGTGATTGTGGCGTCTATCTCCTCATCCACCGCCATCGACTGCCCCTCCGTGACTCAGTGGCCATCCCACCAGGGATGTCGATCTTGTGGGAAGAAGGAGAGAGACTTGGAAAGGGGAGGGGCAACAGAGAGTTAGGAATAGGATAGAGATGCAGCAGACGGCGGCTTCTCGCGGCTGTCGGTCGAACCCCTTGCAAGAAAGCGGCAGCACACCGCAGTGCTGTGCGGACGAATGCGACCAAGAGACAGTGCGTGGGGATGAAATCAGAGCCGAGAGTGCATCGGCGACAGCCAGAGGCTGGTTACGACGATGACTGGTGGCTGCGGGTAGCGACTAGCGAGGGATGGATCGACGGTGGCCTGCTGCCCTTTCTCTCATCCGCTCTCTCTGTTTCTCTGGAAGAACGGAGAAAATGAAAGAGGAGAAATTGTCGGTGGACAGCGGCCCCCTGCTCAGCCAAGGCGTCTGCCAGCAGCATGACAGGCCTGTGTGGCTACAAGGTGTGTATGTGCTATTGAATTTAGCTATTCTTGTCAAGGACTAGTTCAGGCACAACAGCTTAGATTGTCCTCTCCGTTTATGTCCAGGCCTTCCTCTGCATTGCGCTGCTCATTGCTTTCACAAACAAGACTTTACTTTGTATTCCTCACTGCTATTTTGTCGATTTTGAAGTTCCAGTTTTTTCTGTCCTTGAACTTACCCAAGTTTTTTCCTAGTAAAATGTGCACTCTCTTTTGGAAACAGAGTGTATGAACGTTCACACGGAGAGTAATTGAACTTTTGAGCACTTTTTTATATAAACATCCTTTTTTTTCTAACCCTTGTTTATTAACTTCATGTGGAAGTGCCACATTTTCTTTCGCAGGTGAAACTTTTTTGCTGTGCGGGTTTTGGACTTATCTGTCTTTCTAGTTTGAACTCACCCGACATTTTTTAACTGATTATAAAGCACGTAGTGAACGTCTACACTTAGTGTATGTTTACTTGTACAATCATGGGAGTATACTATGTGAACATTTATTATATAAACATTTATTCACAAAATACAAAGAAGTCAATAAAGAGTGAGTAGGGCATTTCAGTGCCCAGACTCATCTGCACCCAGTTAGAAAAAAATTCTCAAGTAATGCAATCTGTAGCAAATTTTCACGTTGAACTTTCCTAGTTTAGATCATTGAACTCTCCCAGCCAGCGATGCTTCTCTCAGGACGGAACCTAGTGGACCCTGCAAACGGGAAGCCCGGCGCGGCAATGTTAGTAGTACTTCCCAAGGTGTTGCATCTGTACTCACTATGGCGATGTGTTTGTACTGCCAAAAAACATACGCAAGAGCAGAATGTAAACATTTCTTTAAACTTGTGCTCACGGGAATAGTGACAACACCTAAAGAGCATGTTATTTTCCTCGGGTCTATTGACGGACTTCCTCAAATTTCATAGACAAACTGACTCTATTTTATTTTTTTGAACTTAGATGCTAGTAATAATTAAACATTCCCATACAATTTTTTCACTATTCGTGGCATCAACCAAAATAGGTAGGAGAGAGCACTATCGAACTTATCAATGTTTTTGATTCGTACTGGTCAATGATTTTAATTCAAACAAGTTTTCCTTTCTAGCACAAACATCTAACTATTATGTACACTTTCTTTAAGAAGTAGCAATCAAATCATCATAGACAGAAAGTTCGAATTTGCAGTTGGTGCTATGTGTACGGATTCCATGTTTTGGTCGTCCTCATTGTCTGCCTCATGTACTTCATTCTCAACCTGCTGGTGTCCTTCGTTCTAGTGATCGGCGGCGTCATAAGAGCTAGTGATCAGCGTCCGTCCAAACCTCTCTCGTGCTGGAGTACAGAGAGAAACAAAATAGTGAGAGAAAAGAGCAGTAGAGAGAAACGAATTAGAGGTGAGCTACAAAATAGGGTGAGGGTGGTTCTTTTTCAAACTGGTCATGGTTTGTTTTTCAAACTTATCTAGTTTTAAGATATGAACTTCCTGGCGCAATTATTTTTCGTCGATACAAGTTTACTAACCAAAATGACTGCAATACAGGGAGGAATGAAATTGTATACCAGGAGAAGTACACGCTCACAGAGGTCCTTCAAATCAGTGGCACTGACGGGGTGTTGGAGGATGGTCGGGAGCCTGCAAATCCAGTGAGGGAACTGAAACCAGCAGCAGTAGAGTACTTTGTCAAACTAGGATTGCGTATACAAGTTTGTTGAAATGGGGCAGTGAAGTCTCACTAGCAGTACTTCTCATGTAGTAATACATGGACTTGCTGTTAAATACACATGGACCTACTGTCTTTGCCACTTCTCTCGTGCTTCCTAACCGTCTTTCGCTTCGCCTCTCCATCGACCATCAGACTCCGAAGGGAACATGTGATCATGCTTGTCAGATATATGTGCTTCAGGTGTAGAGCCATCCATGTCTCAATACAACTGATGTCCGGAGCTACAAAAAATCAGAATGCGCAATGGACTTGACTGCCCCATCTAAGATTTTTGTTGCATTATCTCTTCTCCATCTTACTATTAGTTCTACACCAAAAGATAAGTCAGGCAACTCCAAGCTTGCTTTCGCAACATTGGATTAGACACGTATGTTTTAGTGTTGATTAATTACCTGATGATTGAGGAGCTGATGGTTGGGGCTTTGCTTTCTTTTTCTTGCACGACAGTGGGTTTGGGCCCTGCAGAAGGACTACCCAAATGTTAATGTTGCCCACTAGATCATAACAAGCAAATATAGTCATGCTCGTGCATACGACAAATATCTGAAAAAATAGTAGATGAAGATAAAACCTTTGCTTTTGTTCGTCAAGCAATTTCAGCTAGTGGTCCGCAAGCAATTTCAGAACACCATGCATTTTTTAGCTAGTGAAACATGTGACAAAGAACTGAACTCAAAAAACAAGATTTTTGGAGATGGAAGAAGGCGTCGGACGTTGGGTGAACCTGCTACCCCTACTCCTGCGGACTGGCGGCTCTGGTGAAGTGGAGCTGATGGAGGCGAGGTTCACAAGCAGCGGCTGGGCGCACCGGGATTTGGCCGCTATAGGGGATCCACTACCCCTATTCCTGTGGACTGACGACTCCAGTGAAGTGGAGCTGATGGAGGCGGGGTTCACGAGCAGCGGCTGGGCGCGCCAGGATTTGGCTCTGTAAAGATGAAGTGCAAATCACACTAAATGTGAACTAAAAATCTTCCTAGCAACCTCGTCCAATTGCATTACTCATAACATGATCTATAGAGAGACTTACATCCGAAATAAAATACATGCAGAGATGGGCGGCCACCAGCTTGTTTATATTAGAAATTTTAAGAAGCCAATGAACTTCAGCATGACAAGTAGATCAATACAGCATGCAACTTATGTAGTTGCTTAACTCTAAACACATGGTTAAAATTTCAGTCACTTAAGAACTATAACAGTAAAGCATTTACCACACTGATTTACTTGTTTCACTATTAAAAATGGGTTTCAAACACAACTTCTAAGAAGATAGTGCTTACTTTTGCTCTCCCACTTGGACTAAACAGGCAAAAACAGAACGCATCACTTGCGCTAAAAATCCGGAAATCCAGTGAACACAAAAAACATAGAATTATTCCGATACCTCAGGAGAATGGCTCTGCATATGTCGCTTCAGATGCATCGGTTGGATTGATCTCCTTCTCCCATCTGGACAGATAAATTGTAGAACTTGCACGTCGACGTCGCAAAACTCACACTTTGGACGGATCTCCTTCTTCCATCTGGACTGACAGTTGCAGAACTTCCATCAGGCAACTCACGTAACAAACATGAATACAGCGATATCAACGAGAAATCGTGAGGGGGAGGGGTGGTCGCAGCGGTGGCGGCGTGGGGAGGGTGGAGACGTGGTCAACGTTCAATTCAATTGGTAGTGTTTCGTCAGTGCTGCAAAAACATACACATTTGCATTTTCTGAAGCTAACAAAGGGCAGATGAACTGAATTTGATTTTGCTAGCGAACTGATGCAATTTTATAGAACGAACCTTCACAGTTCCGCTAGTGCTCAGTTCAATTGGCAGTGTTCCGTCAGTCTTGTGGAAACATGACCATTTGCATTTTTTGAAGCTACTACAGAATATTGCTTTAATGTCTGACATGCACTGAGCTGAACCGCTTTTTAAGTTGAGAGAGACAATGAACGGCCTGCGTGCTGAGGCAGCGGAGGGCGACGCCGGATCATGGGGCAGGCCCAATTCCAAAAAGAGGTCTGTAAAATTAATTGACTAATATCATTTTTTTGCTACTTTAGTTGCAGCCCCAATTCCAATAAGAGGTCTGTAAAATTAATTGACCAATATCATGTTAACAAAAACAACCTGTCCAGCGGGCACCCATGATAACTACATGTAGCAAGTGGCATAATGAAAATAAGCCTAGTATCAGCTCTAGCAAATAGCAAGTGAGCATTTAGATTTCTGTATGCCATTTCAGTGTGTATCATCATTCCATTGTTCAAGATCCCAGAAAGCAGAGGCGGACATGGCCTCGTCAATCCAAACATTGCATGTATATCTTTTATGTTATGAAAAGCAAGTGGTATCATCCGTCACACACACAACAATAATTTATGTAGTATATCATCCATCGTACTGCCATTAGCACTGCACACAAACCGCCATTAGTACTGACATTAGTACAACAATAATTTCTTTGGTTAGACATCCATTACCCCAACCCAAAATGTACTGCCATTAGCACTGCACACAAACGGCCATTTGTATTTCAATTGTTGTAATATATGTAGTTGAACTTATAGATTTCCATTTGTAATTTTTGCTCTTATAAATATCATGCGTGTTTGTTTACGTACTGAAAACGGAATACATACTGAACTTAACAATACGGAAACAACAATACTTCCTACTTGTTCTCTCTTTGTTGCCATATAGCTAGAGCTTACAGCCACATGAGCAAAATCTTTTGTTATATTTTGTAATAATCTGACATATAGTATAAAACCAAACTGGGTTTTAACACATACAATTGAACTTTTCTGTATGTTTCTTTTAACTGATGACATATATACATGGTGAACTACAGAGCATCAATTTTGGCAGTAAACACAATTCATATTTTCAAAATCAGGAGATGGACCGAACTGATTGTTCTAGGTACGGTGAACTGATTTTGCAAATAAAAATCTAGTTTCTAGGTACGGTGGACTACAGGAGCGAAGGAAAACGGGACACTTTGATTGAAAGTGTCTGCTTTCCTCAATTGAGCAGGTGGCCGAGCAGCGTGGTGCTAGGGGGCGGCGCGCGGCGGCGGACTGCTGCTCGTGACTAACTCGTCCATCTCGACACCATGGGGTCGAACTGAGGACGGCTATGAGAGTAGGGAGCATCGAGCGCGGAGGGTGGTGGCACATACCTAGGTTAAGTAGGATGGAGACGCGCATGCGAACAAAGGCTGGCTACTCTAGGCCCGGCGGTTGGAGTTCGTCTTCAGCCATGGCGAGCACCGGGGTGCGCCTTCCTTAGTCATGGAGCAACTTGCGCCTCCACACTTCCCCGCAGCGCCGGGCCCCTGCAACCATGGGCAAGATCCAGGAGGTTGGCCGCGGGCGCCATGTCCGGGGGGGCGGGCAGGAGGTCGGGCACATGCGGCTTCCTGAGGCCCGAAGATGGTGGAGGCGGGGGCGGCGGGAGGATTCGGGGAAGAAGGTGGGGGTAGATGAGGTGGAGGTGGGGCGTCTGAACCTGGAGAGGGTCGTGGTTTTTTCTTTTCACAGACAGGGTTGGTAGGCCTTCATTTTCAGATAGTGGAAACTACACATCGGGCCCTTATAGGGCTGAGGGGTAACGGAATAATATTCTGTTACTAGTAACAGAATAGTGCATGGGGCTGGACTAGGGTAACGCTGCATATCCTGGAGAGGTGGAAAGGGAGCTCATGTCACTACCAAATCTATTAGGGTACTAGAAATTCATGGAACATAAGTAAAACCAAACTAATTGATTACAAGCACTCCTATGAACATAACTTAAATTAGAAATTGAGGTGAACTTAAACAGTGAAAACAAGAGTGTGCTGCTGCTAGCTTTCCAATCCTAGAACAACTTCTAGGAACGCGTGGGAAACAGGCAACATACCTGAACTTGGTGTGGATTGGTAGTTGAACTTGCTACCCATTCACACTAGTACCAGCTGCACAAGACCGAAGTATTTAAGGAAATACCTGATGGCATCAAGAAAACAAGTGACTAAAACATTTAGCAATAGAAGCGATGGTACAGAAAAATTGAACTGATGTTTTTCTGCCATTCCGACAAACCTCCAGCATATTTTTTTCAACTGATTTTTTTCTATCATTGTACTGTTGCTTTTTAGGCTTTTTCGAATGAGGTGAAAGCCTCTGCTCTATTTGAACTTTTACTGAACATTCAAAAATGTTTGAACTGATGTGAATCCTTTCACCGAAGTACTACTACAATATTTCGTGAACCTACCCATGTATACGAACAAGTTCTTTTTCTGCTAGGCATTTGCGCAATTTTGTGCTAAGCAAAGAGAGAAAGAAAACAACCTGAAAATGTTTCCTGCCGCCGCACGTCGACGGGGGTTTGGATATGGATGAACTAACTGGCCCATTTTTCTTGTACTGAAGCTTGTTTCCAGAAATTTAAGACAATGCAAATATTATCTATAATATGGACATTTAGTATAGTCTGAACTAAACTCTTTGGCACGTTTGCACTGAGGTAATAGCGGTGAACCTGTGACGAAGGATAGAACTCAAAAAGAATTTTTTTTGGAGGTGGAATAAGAAGTTGATCGAGCGGATTGGGAGGATGCTCAGCAACATACATTGGAGATGCAAGACCATAGTACCTCAATTACAGATGTCACTAAACTCTGGGACATTTGTACTGCAAGAATTGAATCTGCAGCAATCTTGAACTTTCAGATTTCATACGCAAGATAGCTACAAATTGCTAAAATCAATCACCAGTAGAAAAACACCAAAAGGTTCTCCAAATGGTTGCTTGAGGAAGAGCCAAAGCTATTTGGGGTGGCGGACGACAGCAACATGTGGGCTGGGTTGTCGCGCACCGAGAAGGATGAGGAAAACGGCAACCCAACCACTATAGTGGAAATAGGAGCTGATGGGCGTGGACTGCTGCTCGGCATGAACTCGACCGTCCAAATGCCATGGGGCTGGACTGGGGACGATGCTAGACATACTGGAGTAGTGGCCAAGGAGCTTAGAGCAGCAGTGTACATCAACAACAGACTGCTCGCGCACAAGATGTACTGCTCTCCTGGGATGGAGGGGTGAAGTGTGTGCCTCCCGAGCTGCGACGTCGAACTACTTCGGGTTGTGTCGTTGAACGACCCGGTGTGGCGGCGGTGAACGGTATGGTGCTCATTCTCAAGCATAACCACAAGTACTTTTTTGTGCTATATGAAGAAAATGGAAACACGAAGGAAATCAGACTCACCATCGGGAAGTAGATGAACTGAAAAGCATACAAATGATGAACTTATGCATCTTGTTTTAACTGGAACCTACAAAAATAGGAACAAATATGAGAGATGAGTTTTTGTCAAGGAGAACTTACCAGGGTTTGGTGTTCGAACTTTTAAATGTTTGTGCAACTGAAAACAGAGAATAGGAGCATGCCTCGACCAGATCGGCGACTTCCTCGTGGGGTGATCTCTCGTATACCACGATGGCAACATATACACACACAAACTAACCAAATACACAAAACGGCCAGCTAGAAAAATAAACTGACAAGAATACATGTCTTCTCGACTATGAACTGATAAGAATACACACCACAGACGGCTAGACACGGACTTCTTGAACTCCCCTAAGATAAGGTTCAGGTTTTTATGGTTTTTTTATGTTCACGTTCTTTTTCCGAAGTTCCTGACTTCTCGACTATGAACTTACTACATAGAAGGATGCTCACATACATGTATTGCTTGACAGGAGCTGACAGAAAATTTTGCAGCAACATGGTATTTTTATTCAACACAATGATACAACCATATCTTGGAATACATCCATCGTGATGGAAACAAATGCACAATAAAATGGCATCATTACACATACTCGAGAACTAACAGATTATTCTTCAGTTACTCTGATCAACTTTTGTTTTCTTCAGAAATTGGATGAAAAATAGCATCGGCTATGCCATCAATTTTTTGCATCTCTAGCACACTTGTTGGGACTATTGTTCATCACATGATGAACCTCTTTTATTTCTGTTTTTCTTGAGTGTCATAGAATAAAATATTAAACTATTTTGTATAAGTATAGTTGAACTTTTGTGTTTTTCTGGTTACTGAAGTAGTATCAGAACAGCCGCTGCATACATATATGAATTGACAATTTTTTTGTCAATGAATTGTTGTAATATATTGTATTAGAACTAAGACAACAGTATCTATCTAGTACCAAGCATGCTCATCAAGAGCGGAATTCAGGAGACAGAAGGAACAAGAGCAAAAGTACAGGGGGTGTGTTCTTCACTGTTTGGTTTATAGGGTGCCAATGACGAACTGAATCATTTTAGTTCCGTCTTCTTCCCTCAGGTCTGAATCTAAGAGCAGCACCAGTTCAATTCAAAATAAATTGACAGTTCATGAATTTTGTGCTAAGCAAGCATACCCATCAGCACATGGAATGCCTTGGTAAAATGCACTCACTCAGTCCCCAAAATCAAAAAAGAAAACTACAGAGGCGGAAGGAAACGAGAGGAAAGCTTTTGAGTTCTGACCATTGCTTTTGTTGACCGACCCATCGTTGAACGGCCTTGGTTGGCAGTGGTGAACGGACTGGGGTAGCGGCCGTGAACGGCCTGGCGCAGCGTCGCATTGCGAGGCGGGCTGGGGAAGCACAGCGCGGTGGAAGGCCGGCTGGAGCAGCGTGGCACGGTGGGACGCCGGCTGGAGTAGCGCGGCGGTGACGTAGGGCCTGACAGCGCAGCCAAGGAAGGTTGGCGGCGCGGCGGAGGTGGCCTGGGTGGTCCTAATTCTTTTTTAAAAGTGTCGATTGGGTCATAATTTTTTCAAAATGCATATCTAAATCCTAATTTTTTCTAAGTTGTTCACCCGAGGTCCTAATTTCGTCTGACCGCCGCTGACCAGCTCGCGTGGCGCTTTGACCGCCGCCACGTCGACTCGAGGGCCCACGCGGGAGATTTCCCGCGGTTGGAGGTTGGGAATTTAAGCAGTTTGGCCCCTGGAGTTTATGCTTTCATCATTCCCCAGTCCCTAGGTCTTCTGCAACGAACTGGCTTTCTGGTAGAGGAGCTGGCACCGCTGTTTGAGATTGTTGAGTAGCTATAGCCTACAAACCAACCAAACATTTAGTTAGTAATGTAGGTGAATTTCTGGAAGAACATATGGCATTGCATTTATTAACATTGCATTTGAATAAAAAGCTCTCACTTGGTCCTGTAAAATCTCAATCACAGTAGATGAAGCAAGATCATAAGTCATAGAAGAAGATATCATATTGGATGTACTTTTGCCCACTTGTGGACATGCCTTTTTCTGCAAAAAAATCAGAAATGTTGTTGAGCATTGCAATTTCAGAAATCTGTCAACATTTGAGGGAAACATTTAAGGGAAATGCACCTTGCAACTGGGCCTTCTCTTGACTGGTAGTTTAGTTCTTTGTTGTGTTTCTGGAAGCACAACCTGAATTGGCACATGTTCTTGTATTGATGGCTCATCTTCAGTTGTTGGCACATGTTCTGTTGCTGCATGTTCAGTTGCTGCATGTTCTGTTGCTGCATGTTCTGCTGATGCATGTTCTGTTGCTGGATCATGTTCTGCTGCTGCCTCTTCTGCTGCTGGCTCCTGTTCTGCTTCTGCCTTATGTGCTACTCCAGGATCTTGTGTTGTTGTTGGTTGTCCTCTACCTAGTTCAGGGCACTTTGTTTTGTTGTGTCCTGGTTGATTGCACACACTGCAGTGCCCAATAATGCCATGTCTGCTCATCCTAGTTCCATTGTTCTCCTCTAGTGGGTTCTGCTTTCTCTTCTTTCTAGGCCTACCAACTTTCTTCTCATAGTTTGGTGGCAGCATTTGAGGCCCATTAGTTTTAGGCCACACTCTAGGATCACTACATGGCATTATGATCTTGCCATAAGCAGCTTTGAAAGCATCAATACTGTAGCACTTGTTGACAACATCCTCTGGTTTAATTCTTTCATGTATTAAACATGCAACTCCATGTCTACATGGAATTCCTGAGAGCTGCCATGCCCTACAAGAGCACTCCTCCTTCTGTATGTTCACATCATACTCCCCAACCATGCCCATAACATGAAATATGTGTTGTCCAGCTGGTAATGCAGTGCAGTTGTTGGACATGTTAATATTTTTATCCAGTTTCTTTCTAATTTTGGGACAAATTTGACCACACATCTCCTCAGATTCCAGATTCTTGCTATAAAACCTAGTCATTAATTGGTCCTTGATCTTCTTAAGACAAGTAACTATAGGCATTTCTCTGGCATCAAGTATATACCTATGAAATCACTACAGTTAGAACAAATGAAATGCTACAGTTCCAACAGTATGAAAGGATGCAGTATGACAATTTAAATGATACAGTACTACCACTTACTTGTTGAACACTTCACAACTGTTGTTCAGAAGCAAATCACACTTTGGGAGTTCATGGAAATAAGCCTTGCACCACTGCCTTGGGTCAATTGCATCCAAGTACTCATAGGCCCCCTGGTCCAGCTCTTTCATCTCTTGCATGTACTTCTTCCAGTCTGCCTCATGTGTAGCTCTTGCAATTTGCCACAATTTATTCTTCATTACATCACCTTTCCAGTTCTTTGCAAAGTTTTGATGCAAATGCCTCACACAAAATCTATGTTGTGCATGAGGAAATATTGCATTGACAGCATTAATCAACCCCTACATACATTGCAGAATAAACAAATGAAATGCTACAGTATGATAAAATGAAATGCTACAGTATGATAATATGAAATGCTACAGTATGATAATATGAAATGCTACAGTATGATAATATGAAATGCTACAGTATGATAATATGAAATGCTACAGTATGATAATATGAAATGCTACAGTATGATAATATGAAATGCTACAGTATGATAATATGAAATGCTACAGTATGATAATATGAAATGCTATAGTGTGATAATATGAAATGTTATTACTACCTTCTGCCTATCACTCATCAATGTCCATGGTGCTGTGTTTTGTATGTTCAGATCCTCCTTCAGTGTGTTCAAGAACCACTTCCATGTGACAGTATCTTCCACTTCTACTATGGAAATTGCAATGGGAAAGATACAATCGTTAGGATCAACTCCAACAGCAGTCAGCATCACCACCATACTTGTTCTTAATGTGACACCCATCAATGCATATAATGGGCCTACAAGCTAGCAGAAAACCCCTTTTGCATGCATCTAAGGCCATGTAGCAGTTCTCAAACTTTCCATTGTTTGCATTCACAAACATGGTACTGCCAGGGTTTGATCTTCTGATTTCAGCTGCAAAGTCCCACAGTAAATTATACTGCTCAAGTTCATCTCCATGAATTTTCTTTAGTGCAATCCTCCTTGCTCTAGCTAGCTTACTTCTACTAGGTTGCATGTTGTAGTCCAACTGAACAAGTCTGCCAAAGTTCTGCAGTGTCATCTTCTCATCTGCTCTAAATGTTTCCACATACTTGCCAGCCAAATATCTTGCTGTAAATTGCTTGAGTGCCCACTCTCTTTCACATGTATGCTCACCCACATACTTCTTCACAACCCATGCTTTGGTCCTGCTGTCAGGTGCAGCAAATAAGAACCAGGGACAATCTCCAAAACAACCAGCCCTTATCCTCTGCTTATCATTCTTTATGTAATGAATTTGCACTCTCTGCTTCACAATGTACTCTTGAATTGCTGCTCTTAGTTCAATGACAGACAAGAACACCATGCCTATGTGAAAACTGACTTCTTTCATGTTCTCAGGCCTCCACCTTTTCAGCTTCACTTTCTTTTTCATTTTTTTCCTTCCTTGTGCATCTACTACTTCCACTTCCTCCATGCATTAAATTGGTTCAATCTGCCTTTATGAGCTTTCACCTTAAACCTGGGACTTCCTCTTATTCCACTGCTAAACCCAGGAGATTTAGGGCTTAGTACAGGAGGTAGCTCAGGTGTACCACTAACATGAATATCATCAATTACATTGTCAAAGGCCATGTCTTTGTGATCAACAAACAACTGAAAGTACTGGAATTTTGGAACAACTGCTGTCATATGCAAAGTGTCAGTGTCACAGTCCACAATCCGCAGTCCATCGCCTAAATTCTTTCCAGGCAGTAACCAGTAAATAACATGCTTAGATTGGTCACTATATCCCAGTTGCTGCATAAAATCAGTGAGCCAGAGAGGAGACCATGTATCTACTTCGCAACCATCGAACAGAGCAACTTTCCCATCGACATACGTCTTCGATCGGCCAAATCCGCAGAAAAATCCAGCATAGTTGATTTCTACGGTAAAAACCTCCTCTTTTGGTCCTAGGTATCGAGGGATTCAGTCAAATACTACCATCGATTCGAGCTAAATAGGTATCCGCAGAAAAAGAGGATCAAGGGTTAGGGTTACGGGCACCACACTGACCGTATCGTGGAGGAGGATCTCCGGGTCCCCGATGCACAGGCGCCATCCTAGCGGCGCCGCCGTCGGACAAGCGCCTGCCTCTTCTCACCGGACCACCGCCGTCGATCTCCCCTGTTTCGCCAGAGCAGAGAGAGGTGGGGAAGAGGAGAGGAAAAGGACTACGGCTGCGGAGAGATTAGGGTTGGGGGGCTCTTTTGAAAAAACGCACGGCTGGTCGTTATCCCGCGTGGGCCCTCGAGTCGACGTGGCGGCGGTCAAAGCGCCACGCGAGCTGGTCAGCGGTGGTCAGATGAAATTAGGACCTCGGGTGAACAAATTAGAAAGAATTAGGATCCAAATGTGCATTTTGAAAGAATTAGGACCCAATCGACACTTCTGGAAAAGAATTAGGACCGCGCTTGCATTTTACTCTTTTTTCATTTGGGCGGCTTCTAGGCTGCGGCAGCACTTCGGGAAAATGGATCGAGCCTATATAGGGCGCCATGGTAACAGAATATTATTCTGTTACGGGTAACATAATAGCCCTATATATATAAAAGAAGTCGGTAAGGGGAGCCATGAGGGTGGGGGCGCGCTCAGGGGGGTAGGGCGCGCCTCCCTGCCTCGTGGCTTCCTCGAAGCTTCCCTGACGTCTACTCCAAGTCTCCTGATTGATTCTGATCCAAAAATAACTCTCCCGAAGGTTTCATTTCGTTTGGACTCTGTTTGATATTCCTTTTCTTCGAAACACTGAAATAGGCAAGAAAACAACAATTTGGGCTGGGCCTCCGGTTAATATTTTAATCCCAAAAATAATATAAAAGTGTATAATAAAGCCCATAAACATCCAAAACAGATAATATAATAGCATGAATACTTCATAAATTATAGATACGTTGAAGACATATCAATCATAAATCCACAATTCAACGGATCTCGACAAACACACCGCAAAAGAAGATTACATCGGATAGATCTCTAAGAACATCGAGGAGAATATGGTATTGAGAATCAAAGAGAGATAAGAATCCATCTAGCTACTAGCTATGGACCCATAGGTCTGTGGTAAATTACTCACGCTTCATCGGAAGGGCAATTGGGTGGATGTAGATGCCCTCCGTGATCGAATCCCCCTCTGGCAGGGTGCTGGAAAAGGCCCCAAGATGGGATCTCACAGGTACAGAAGGTTACGACGGTGGAAAAGTATTTTGGTGGACGCTCCTGTTGATAATGGAATATTTGAGGTTTTATAGAACTTAGAGGGAGGTCGGTGGACTCCCGAGGGGCCCACAAGCCAGGGGGCGCCCCCCTAGGGCGTGCCTTGGCGGCTTGTGGAGTCCTTGGGACTCTTCTGACTTGGCCTCCAAGCTCCGTGGATGTCTTCTGGTCCAAGAAAAATCATCATAAAGTTTTATTCTGTTTGGACTCCGTTTGATATTCCTTTTTTGTAAAACTCAAAAATAAGGAAAAAAACAGAAACTGGCACTTGTCTCTAGGTTAATAAGTTAGTCCCAAAAATAATATAAAACAGCATATTGATGCATATAAAACATCCAAAACAGATAATATAATAGCATGGAACAATCAAAAATTATAGATACGTTGGAGATGTATCAAGCTAGATAACAGTTCCTTACCTCCCCTCGTCTTAGAGAGAACGATCTTGGTTCTATCATCCTTAAGATTCCTCATAGTGATCAAAAGATATAAATCCCAAGTGACTCAGCAAATAGAGCTATGCTCCCCGGCAACGGCGCCAGAAAAAGGTATTGATAACCCACAAGTATACAGGATCGCAACAGTTCTCGAGGGTAGAGTATTCAACCCAAATTTATTGATTCGACACAAGGGGAGCCAAAGAATATCACAAGTATTAGCAATTGAGTTGTCAATTCAACCACACCTGGAAGACTTAAGATCTGTAGCAAGGTGATTAGTAGCAAAGTAGTATGGTAGTTTGATAGTAGCGGTAACAATAGCACTAGTAATAGTAGCAAAAACAGTAGCAGATTTCTAGTGGTTGTAACAACTGCAAACGGTGAAAGTAATTAGCAAAGATCAATATATGAAAAGCGTAGGCATTGGATCAGTGATGGATAATTGCATTGGATAATATTCATAATGTAGCAGTTATAACCTAGAGCGACACAGAACTAGCTCCAATTCATCAATGTAATGTAGGCATGTATTCCGTATATAGTCATATGTGCTTATAGAAAAGAACTTGCATGACATCTTTCTCCTACCACTACTATAAGATGCTTTTAACGAGACACTACGATCGTAGACCCTTCGACGAAACTATGTGCGATGCAATAATCGCAAACGGTGGTGTAAAAACCGTCAAAAAGGTGCAAAACGTTTGCGATGACGGATGCATCAAACACGGTTCAGATTTTAGTTGCGCGTGTGAAGTAGGGCATACGGTTGATCCAGACGAACTATTTGCGATTAGATAGAACAACAGAAACGGATAGCCATATCAATATGTGTGCGATATACGGCATACAGTTCGCTCCGATGAACTGTTTGCTATTAGGGGAAGCAACAGAAACGGTCAGCCAGATCAAGGTGTGTGTGATATACGGTATACGGTTCAGTTGAATGAACTGTTTTTGATTAGGGAAGAGAACATAAATGGTTCAACTTAACAAGATGCGTGTGATACGCGGCAAAAAGGCCCGGAGGTTCATTAGAGAACAAGTAAACAGAGGTTAATTTGACATACATGACTTATAAGTTTCATAGAAATCATATCACTTTTTTTGGAAAACATTTAATTGCGTTGAATGTATATAGTGCTCCGTCCTATTAGTTGAATTAACCTCGAGGTCCATGTTTTGGAAACATGTCGTAAAGTAACGGGATAGACCTTCATTCAAGCCAATCAACATGTGTTCAAAAAACAAAAATTATCAAAAAGTAACGAGATAGACCTTCTTCAAGCCAATCAATCATGTGTACAAAAAACAAAAAAATTACAAATTACAAAACAAGGACCTCAAGGTTAATTCAACTAATATGATGGAGCACTATATACATTCAACGCAATTAAATGTTCACAGTGACCCATCACATCAGTTAATTTAACATCGAGGCAACTTCTCATCCGGTCACCGATCTGATGACTACTCAAGCCTCAACACAGTTAACTTGGGAGTTATGTTAGATGAGCTATCGGTAGGGAAGCCGGTCCTTGCTACTGTAGGATCCCTCTTTGCATCCTTTATTGGGCACCCGGGTGACCGACTGTTGCTGCCCAATGGTCAATGCCACGTCCCCCGCATAGCAGCTTTTGCAGCGGGTAACTGCATCATCGCATCGCGCCCGGCGTAACCGCATGCACACGAACGTGTGTGATCGTGCGCCGGCCCCAAACACTGGCAGCACAACTTATAAATTGACAAATGGAGTACTAGTTACAATGACACATATAATTAAGCAAAGGGATCGCACATGACTGTATTGACTGGAACGAGAATGCAATAGCACAATAAGAATTAAGGCCACGATGATGTGATCGCAGTGGTGGTTACAGGAGGCAAGAAGAAAGATGCATCCATCAACGTACGACCTCCTCCTCCTCCTCAACTCAATGCGCCGGACCACCGGCCGGCGGCTTTTGTGGCGAGGTCAAGGTGCTTCTCAGCAAAGGCATCCAAGGCTTCCAGCCGGTTGAAGAAGGTTCACGTCGTAGCGTCCTCACTGGCCTTGTAGATACCTATATACACGATTTGCTCGTACACATGGATGTGTAGGTCGACGAATTCTTGCAGGGCGAGGCGCCTCACGGAGAGCGCGACCTCCAGGTGGACATTCTTCGTGGCATTGGCGGGTAGTCATAGGGCCACCAGTGCTTGAAAGAGGTTCCGGCCATGGAGCCGATTAGGGTGGTAGGCAATGAGGAGCCCAGGTGCGCGGGCTGGAGGAGTACAGCGATGTCGTCCGCGAGCTTCTTGATGACGGTGAACTTGTTGGTGGTGGCAACAATCATCTGGTCCAGTCGTAGCTGGCGTAGACGGCGGCCATCCACCAGCCGATCCCCCACACCATCGGGAGACGATCCTTGGTGCCATGCCCCAGGCCGGCGAGTCTGGCTCCTTGGCCCCTCTGTCACAGTCGCTGGCCGCTCGCGCGCATCGCCGCCATGGGTCTGGAGTGAGCACTTTTGCGCTTAGTGTAGGTGCTTAGGCAAATGCTTAGGTGCGTACAATGTGGTAGATGATACGTCTCCAACGTATCTATAATTTTTGATTGCTCCATGCTATATTATCTACTATTTTAGGCAATATTGGGCTTCATTATCCACTTTTATATTACTTTCGGGACTAACCTATTAACCGGAGGCCCAGCCCAAATTTGCTGTTTTATGCCTATTTTAGTGTTTCGAAGAAAAGGAATATCAGACGGAGTCGAAACATAACGAAATCAACTGGAGAAGTTATTTTTGGAACGAAAGCCACCCGATGGACTTGGACCCTACGTCAAGGAAGGAACGAGGTGCTCACGGGGGTGGGGTACGCCCCCCCCCTAGGGCGCGCCCCTGTCTCGTGGGGCCCTCGTGGCTCCCCTGACGTAACTCCTGCACCCATATATACCTACATGACCTAAAACTTCCAGAACGAATAATAGATCGGGAGTTCCGCCGCCAGAAGCCTCCGTAGCCACCGAAAGCCAATCTAGACCCTTTTCAGC
>NW_024118870.1:0-10700 GCF_003073215.2 Triticum urartu
GACCAGTACTAAAGGGGGGGGGCCTTTAGTGCCCACAATTTAGTGCCGGTTACCGAACCGGCACTAAAGGCCCTTACGAACCGGTGCCATTGCCCGGTTCTGCACTAGTGTTTATATCTCAAAACATCTATCAAGTATCATAGTATTCAACGCACTCTATATGAAAGTTTTTATCATACCCATCTTGAATGCATATCATATTAGGACTAATTTTATAGCCAAAACAAATTACCATGTTGTTCTAAAAGACTCTCAAAATAATACAAGTGAAGCATGAGAGATCAATAATTTCTACAAAATAAAACCACAACCGTTATTTAAAAAATATAAGTGAAGCACTAGAGCAAAATTATCTAGCTCAAAAGATATAAGTGAAGCACATAGAGTATTTTAATAAATTCTGATTCATGTGTGTCTCTCCCAAAAGGTGTATACAACAAGGATGACTATGGTGAACTAAAAAGTAAAGACTCAAATCATACAAGGCGCTCCAAGCAAAACACATATCATGTGGTGAATAAAAATACAGCCTCAAGTAAAGTTACTGATAGACGAAGACGAAAGAGGGGATGCCTTCCGGGGCATCCCCAAGCTTAGGCTTTTGGTTGTCCTTGGATTTTACCTTGGGGTGCCTTGGGCATCCCCAAGTTTAGGCTCTTTCCACTCCTTGTTCCAAAATCCATCAAATCTTTACCCAAAAACTTGAAAACTTTAATTCTTCACAACACAAAACTCAACAGAAAATCTCATGAGCTCTGTTAGTATAATAAAACAAATCACCACCTTAAGGTACTGTAATGAACTCATTCTTTATTTATATTGGTGTTAAACCTACTGTATTCCAACCTCTCTATGGTTCATACCCCCCCCCCCCCCCACCCCCCCCCCCACCCACCTCCCTGCTTGGCGAAGCCCTGCCGGAGCACCACGCTCCAAAGATTCACCAAAATAAGCAAACAACACACGAAAAACAGAATCTGTCAAAACAGAACAGTCTGTAGCAATCTGTAGGTTTCGAATACTTCTGTAACTCCAAAAATCCTGAAAAACTAGGACAACCTGGATAATTTGTATATTGATCTACTGCAAAAATAATTGGTATTTTATCACGTTCTTGCTAATTTTAACAATTATTTTCGTGAATGCAAAGTTTCTGTCTTTTTCAGCAGATCAAACAACTATCACCCAAGAAGATCCTATTGGTTCTACTTGGGACAAACACAAATTAAAACATAAAAACACATCTAAACAGAGGCTAGATGGATTATTTATTACTAAACAGGAATAAAAAGTAAAGAACAAAAATAAAATTGGGTTGCCTCCCAACAAGCGCTTTTCGTCAAAGCCTTTTAGCTAGGCATTGAGATTTCAATGATGCTCACATGAAAGACAAGAATTGAAGCACAAAGAGAGCATCACAAAACACACGACAAACACATTAAGTGTAACATACTCCCTATGCATAGGCATTTTATAAGCAAACAAATTATCAAGACAAGCAAAAACTAGCATATGCATGGAAGAAAAAAAGAAACAATAGCAATCTCAACATGACGAGAGGTAATTTAGTAACATGAAAAATTCTACATCCATATTTTCCTCTCTCATAATAATTACATGTAGGACCATAATCAAATTCAACAATATAGCTATCACATGAAATTTTCTCTTCATGATCCACATGCATGCAAAGTTGACACTCTTCTGAAATAGTGGGATTAACATTAACTAAAGTCATGACGTCTCCAAACCCACTTTTATCAAAAACTTCATAAAATCGAACATTCTTCAAATATGTGGGATCTAAAGTTGACACTCTTCTAAACCCATTTTCAATATTATTGCAAACATTATTATCAATCTCATATTCATCATGGGGCTTAAATAAATTTTCAAGATCATAAGAAGAATCACCCCAATCATGATCATTGCAACAAATAGTAGTCATAGCAAAACTAGCATCCCCAAGCTTGAGGTTTTGCATATCATTAACACAATTGACATTAAGAGAATTTATGATAACATCATTGCAATCATGCTTTTCATCGAAGGAACTATCAAGTATGGGTGCAATAGCAACGATTTCATGTTTAACATAAGGAACTATAGCAAACTCATCTTCATAAATATTGGCATCATGGCCACAAGAATAGCAAGAATCATGTTCATCAAGGGATATTTTAATCAAATCATCGGAATCATAATTATCTATAGATTCATGCATATCATTATTCTCTTCCAAAGCAGCGGTCATTCTTTCAATAAATTCTTTGTCATAGACATTATGAGCATAGTATTTATAGCAATATTTAATTATGTCAAAATTTTCAGATTCGTAGAGAGTAATATCATACTTTTCAATCAAATAAGCAACTTCATAAGCACCCTTAAACGCAACAAATTCTTTAATTTATTCGATATCATAGTAACTATAAACACCCTTTGCATAAGAAGATAAGATTTCATTATCATTAAACTCACATAGTTAGGGGAGGTGTTTTAGGGTTCTTAGAGCAACAAGTAAAATCATAAATTTCACAAAGATTCCAAGCATAACACAACAATCTATTTATTTGATCCCATAAGAGTCTCCATTTTTCGGACAAACGGTGACGCACAAAATGAGCATGCTCATCTAAAGATTTACCATCAACTAGGCTAGTTAGGTTGGGTTTCAGCAGGAGCGCATAATGATCGAAGATGATCCAAGTAGAACACTTTAAGTGGATCCATATCAATAGATTTTTATCAAGCAAAGATGCAAGCAAATGGAAGGCACATGGAAACACAAACAAAGATACATACAGGAAGAAGGCGAAGAAAAGGCAAAGGTGAAGTGGGGGAGAGGAAAACGAGAGGCAAATAACAAATAATGTAATGTGGGGGAGAAGAGTTTGTGATGGGTACTTGGTATGTCTTGACTTGAGCGTAGATCTCCGCGGCAACGGTGCCCGAAATCCTTATTGCTACCTCTTGAGTATGCGTTGGTTTTCCCTTGAAGAGGAAAGGGTGATGCACCAAAGTAGCGTAAGTATTTCCCTTAGTTTTTGAGAACCAAGGTATCAACCCAGTAGGAGAGTACACGCAAATCGCCTAGTACCTGCACAAACAAATAAGAACCTTACAACCAACGCGATAAATAGGTTGTCAATGCCTTCACGGCCACTTGAAAAAGTGAGATCTGATAAAGATAATAAGATAAATATTTTTGGTATTTTTGTGGTATAGATTGGAAAATAAAGATAGCAAAATAAATGGTAAACTAGAATTGTAGATTGGAAACTTATATGATGTAAAGTAGACCCGGGGGCCATAGGTTTCACTAGTGGCTTCTCTCAAGATAGCATGTATTATGGTGGGTGAACAAATTACTGTCGAGCAATTGATAGAAAAGCGCATAGTTATGATGATATCTAAGACAATGATCATGAATATAGGCATCACGTCCGTGACAAGTAGACCGAAATGATTCTGCATCTACTACTATTACTCCACACATTGACCGCCATCCAGCATGCATCTACAGTATTAAGTTCATAAAAAAGAGTAATGCATTAGGCAAGATAACATGATGTAGAGGGATAAACTCAAGCAATATGATATAAATCCCATCTTTTTATCCTCGATGGCAACAATACAATACGTGTCGTTTCCCTTTCTATCACTGGGATCGAGCAACACAAGATTGAACCCAAAGCTAAGCACTTCTCCCATTGCAAGAAAGATCGATCTAGTAGGCCAAACTAAACCGACAATTCGAAGAGACTTGCAAAGATATCAAATCATGCATATAAGAATTCAGAGAAGAATCAAATAATATTCATAGATAATCAAGTTCATAAACCCACAATTCATCGGATCTCGGCAAACACACCGCAAAAGAGTTACATCGAATAGATCTCCAAGAAGATTGAGGAGAACATTGTATTGAGATCCAAGGAGAGAGAAGAAGCCATCTAGCTAATAACTATGGACCCAAAGGTCTGTGGTAAACTACTCACACATCATCGAAGAGGCTATGGTGTTGATGTAGAAGCCCTCCGTGATCAAATCCCCCTTCGGCAGATCGTTGGAAAAGGCCCCAAGATGGGATCACATGGGTACAGAAGGTTGCGGCGGTGGAAAATGTGTTTCGTGGCTCTCCCTGAAGGTTTCAGGGTATAAGAGTATATATAGGCGAAAGAAGTAGGTCGGTGGAGCTGCGAGGGGTCCACGAGGGTGGAGGGCGCGCCCTCCTGCCTCGTGGCTTCCTCGCTGCTTCCTTGACGTCCACTCCAAGTCTCCTAGATTGCGTTTGTTCCAAAAATGATCCTCGCGAAGGTTTCATTTCATTTGGATTCCGTTTGATATTCCTTTTCTGCGAAACACTGAAATAGGCAAAAAATAGCAATTTGCACTGGGCTTTCAGTTAATAGGTTAATCTCAAAAATAATATAAGAAGGTATATTAAAGCCCATTAAACATCCAAAACAGATAATATAATAGCATGGAACAATCAAAAATTATAGATATGTTGGAGACATATCATGCACATGTATAAATCATGATCTAATTCATAATTAAGGGGTAAACATTACATATTTCTTGAATTCCTGCATGAATAAATAAAATAAAAAAATTTGGCATACAAAACTACAATTAGAGAATAGCTTATATGGATGTGTAGCAGAACTTGCATAGAACATGAACTGTTGTTTTTAATACTAAGGAGCAAAGAGCGCATGGAGAGCACCTTCCGCATCTCAATATTAACACCGAGATCTCAAATAGTTCTTTTGTTTATACATGGGACAAATTAAAAAATAAGAATAATCTAATTTATCCGTTTTAGTTAATGCAAACTGAGCACAAAAACCATAGAGTTTCCAAACCAGATACTATAGAGACAATTACAGGATGTGAGCGCTGCAGCGTTTAATTTTTCATCTATGTTGATCAGTGTCCTTGTAATTCTTCACATGTACGTCAAAAAAGGTTATCATGTAATGTATTATACCAGAAAAGGTTATCATGTAATGTAGTATGCCGTTGAGAATCTCATCAAATGCAGCCGGAGATACATTGGAGCAATGTGCTAATATCTCTGTGTGAACCTCTTGATATTGTTTGTAGGAATACACTCTTCATATAAATGATTAGAATAGACCATCCTCATGGCAGATTTCTGATGAGATAGATTAGTAGCTATATGATAGACGGGTTCCTGTAGTAATATAGCATGAGGAGTGAGATGAATATATTCCCAGCTTTCTTGAATAAATTGTTAGATAGATAGATAGATAGATAGATAGATAGATAGATAGAGATATATGTGTTGTATTCAAACTTCTATCTCTTGTCCCTCTCGTTTAATCTTCTGTCTCTCTCTCGTGTAACTCTGGAGAGTCCTAGCGACCTCCCAAACTTGTATCCCATGATAATCTCTCAATATATACAGCGGCCCGAGACCAAAGGGTTCAACGCTTCCTCCAATCTTTACATGGTCATCAGAGCCTATCCTCATCGCATCTAGCAACCTCAGAGAAAGCCATTAGCCCGAGAGGAAAACCAACCTAGCTGTTGTATTCGCTGTAGATCAAAGCCATGGCAGGAACCGATGCATCCACCGCCGCCTCTATCGTCTCCACCCTCACCACATCCACCCTGAGCGCCCTGACTACCCAGTTTGCCAGTTCCTCCTACGCATCGTCTTCCACCTCCAGCAATGGCGCTAGCTCCCTCGGGCCGCCTCCGTCAGAGAAGCTGACGAGGATGAACTTTATCCTCTGGAAGGCCATCGTGCTACCCCAGATCAAGGGGGAATAGATGGATCACTTCCTGGACGCCGCAAACATGGTGCCCCTGCCACCATCACCATCACCAAGGATGGGAAGGAAGAGCAGGTCTTGAACTACGCCAGGATAATCTAGTACGCCCAGCAGCAGCAGGTACAAGGTTACCTTATGGGATCTCTATCACGTGAGGTTCTTGCGCATGTCGTAACTCTCCAGACGCCGACCGAGGTGTGGAGCGCCATCCACGCCTTCTTCGCTGTGCAAACACAGTCGCAGCTCGTCAATACTCACATCGCCCTCGCAAATCTTTAGAAGGGCAACATGGGTATGCCAGAGTACCTCGCCAAGATCAAAGCCCTGACGGACGAGATCGCCTGCACCGGATCTCCGCTCGGCGATGGCGAGATCGTATCCTTCGTTCTGAAGGGCCTGGACATGGAGTATAACTCGGTTGTCTTGGACCTCTCTGCCCGCGTCGAGCCTGTCACCGTCACCGAGATCTACAACCAGCTTCTTAGTTTTGAAGCCCGCATCAATCTGCTGCAACAAGGAAATCTACATCAATCTTTGGTTAACGCCTTGACTCGTGGCCGTGGCTATGGTGGCCGAGGTCATGGTCACCAAGGCCAGCAAGGGCGGGGCCGAGGCAGCAATAGCAACAACGGGCGTGGACGCTCCAAAAATGACAACAACAACAACAACGGTGCACGCCCCTTCAACAACAACAATGGTGGACGATCTGGTGGACGGCCTCGACCCTGATGCCAGCTCTGCAAGAAACCTGGTCATGAAGTGCTTGAGTGTTGGCATATGTATGATGAGGACTATGTGCCTGAAGAGCACCATGTCCTTGATGCCTTGAGAGAAAAAGCAGGAGAAGGAGAGACCGTGTGGTACGCTGACTCTAGAACAACCGATCACATCACGGGTGAGCTTGAGAAGCTCGCAACTCGTGAAAGATATTACGGCAACGATCAAGTGAATACTGCTGCAACCAGTGGAGGTATGTACATACATCATATTGGTCGTGCTTTCATTAATTCCCCTACCTCTAAACGTGATCTTGTTCTTGAAGATGTCCTTCATGTTCCTCAAGCTAACAAAAATCTTGCTTCTATGTCTCGCTTATCAGCTGATAATAATGTCTTCTTTGATACTCATCCTAAATATTTTTTCATCAAGGATCGGGCAATGAGGAAACTTCTTCATCACGGTAGATGCATCGGTGGTGTCTATCCCATTACATCAAGGTTTTTTAGTTGCAAGCATCATTGTCAAGTCTACTCCGTCATCAAGCCCTCCTTGGAAAGATGGAATCGAAGATTAGGACATCCGTCTTCTATTATAGTTGAGCAAGTAGTTAATAAAGACAATCTTCCATTGTCAGGTAGAGAAAATAGCTAGTCTATTTGTGAAGCTTGTCAATGTGCCAAGAGTCACCAACTTCCCTAACCGAAGTCTAGTAGTGTTTCTCAAGATTCTTTTGGAAGAAAGAAATATTATGTTAGCTTCATTAATGATTATAGCAAGTTTACTTGGATATATCTCCTTAAACACAAATCCAAAGTTTTTGCTGTTTTTCAAGAATTCCAAAAGCTTGTTGAACGTCACTTTGGCAGAAAAATCCTTGCAGTCCAAAGTGATTGGGGAGGGGAGTATGAGAAACTCAACTCTTTCTTTTGAATATAGGCATTGAACATCATGTCTCTTGTCTTCATGCCCATCAACAGAACGGTTCTGCCGAGCGCAAACACCGTCACATTGTTGAAGTAGGGTTATCTCTACTTGCTCATGCTTCTATGCCCCTCAAATATTGGGATGAGGCTTTTATTGCTGCCACATATCTTATCAATCGTCTCCCTAGCAAAGTCACTGTTAATTCAACTCCTCTAGAGCGTTTGTATCATCAAAAACCAGATTACACCTCCCTAAAAATATTTGGGTGTGCTTGTTATCCCAATCGTCGACCATACAATCGTCACAAACTCAAGTTTCGGTCAACTCAGTGTGTTTTCATTGGCTATAGTAATCTTCACAAAGGCTACAAGTGTCTTGAAGTTTCCACGGGACGAGTCTATATCTCTCGTGATGTTCTTTTTGATGAAACTCTTTTTCCTTTTGCTCAACTTCATCCCAATGCAGGCGCTCTCCTTCGTGCAGAAACCTCACTTCTTTCTGATCCTTTGACTTCTCCTGATCTCGGGGGTGAATTAATTGAAACTGACCATGAGATTAGTCCAACAAAAAAAATCGGATGAAAACATTGCATCTAATGACAACAATACAGTTTCCAGACATGATTTTATGTGTGTAGAACAGGACGAAAACGGCACTAGATCCCTTGAAGATTTGGTGCAGCACAGCAGTCTTCAAGACGCGCGATCCGAGGAGGATCCTGCAGCAGCGTCAGCTTCAGGAGCAGGTGGCCCCACTAACCCAAGCGCGGGCCTGGATGCGGCGGCCTTCGCTACTCCCTAGCCACCACGCGTGGGCTGGCTCACAGGGGACAAGCCGATCGAGGCAGGGCCCGCGCATGAGGCGATCTGCCGCACACCCGAGCGGGCATTTTTGGTGGATGCCATGCATAGCTCTCCGATTGGGTCGCCCAGTACAAGGTTGGTCACCTCTGCCGGCCTGGATTCCTCGGATCTGGAGCGCCAGGGTGGCCAATCTTCTCCGAGTAATGTGCCTGGATCCTCTGTGGCTCACCCTACTGTCCCATGATTTGCTACATCTGAGGTGTGTGTTTCAGAGAATAACAATTCCACTACTATAGTTGTTGTGTCAAAAACATCTGCTGGCGTACCTAAGGTGTCTCAGCGAACTACCAGATCTCAGTCTAGGATATTCAAGCCGAAGGAATACAAAGATGGCACCATAAGGTATGACAAACGCAAGCATGCTTTTCTTACTAGTATTGGTGAACCAGAAAGTCTTAGTGAGGCACTAGCACATAAAGAGTGGAAAGAAGCTATGGACGGAGAATATCAGGCACTTATGAAAAATAAAACTTGGCACTTAGTTCCACCAGGAAAAGGTAAAAATGTGATTGATTGCAAATGGGTTTACAAGATCAAAAGAAAGGCAGATGGAAGCATAGACAGATACAAGGCTAGACTAGTTGCAAAGGGGTTTAAACAAATATTTGGGATTAATTATGAGGACACATTCATCCCTGTTATTAAATCAGCTACCATCAGACTTGTATTGTCTATTGCCATTTCTAGAGGTTGGAGTTTACGACAGCTAGATGTACAGAACGCGTTTCTTCATGATGTTCTTGAGGAAGAAGTGTTCATGCGGCAACCACCAGGGTATGAAAACAGAAGCACACCACATCATGTTTGTAGGTTACATAAAGCTTTGTATGGATTAAAGCAGGCACCTAGAGCTTGGTACTCAAGGTTAAGTACTCAGTTACAACAACTTGGGTTTACTCCATCAAAGGCAGATACCTCACTATTCTTCTATAACAAAGGCAGTATAACAATATTTGTTCTTGTTTATGTTGATGACATCATTGTTGCTAGTTCCAATCCAAATGCTACTACAAGTCTGCTTCAGGATCTTAATATGGAGTTTGCATTGAAGGATTTGGGCAACCTTCACCATTTCCTTGGTATTGAAGTAAAACAGGTGAAAGATGGAATACTTTTGACACAGGAAAAATATACTGCTGATATTATAAAAAAGATTGGACTAGAACACTGTAAGCCTGTAAGTACACCACTCTCAACTTCATAAAAACTTTCAGTTCAGGGAGGAGAGGTACTTGGTCCAGAGGATGCAACAAATTACAGAAGTATTGTTGGTGCACAGTACTTGACTTTAACCCAAATCCAGATTCTTCATATTCTGTGAATAAGGTATGTCAGTATTTGCATGCTCCTACTTCAGTTCATTGGATGACTATTAAGCGGATTGTGAGGTATCTTAAGTTTACAATGGGACTTGGAGTTAAAATTACTAAGTCACCATCTATGCTAGTGACTGCATATTCTGATGCAGATTGGGCAGGGTGTGTTGATGATAGAAGGTCCACAGGTGGATTTGTTATATTCTTGGGATCAAATTTTATATCATGGAGTGCAAGAAAACAGGCTACTGTCTCTAGATCCAGTATTGAAGCAGAGTATAAAACACTGGCAAATGCAACTGCTGAAGTCATGTGGATTCAAACTCTGCTATGTGAACTTGGAATAAAAGTTCCACAAGTTGCAAGGTTATGGTGTGACAACATTGGTGCAACCTATCCTTCAGCAAATCATGGTTTCCATGCACGAACAAAACACATAGATAGAAGTTGATTTCCATTTTGTCAAAGAATGGGTGGCTCGAAAGCTACTTGACATTAGGTTTATTCCCACAGGAGATCAACTTGCTGATGGGTTTACCAAGCCACTTTCCATGAGGAGAATGAACGAGTTTATATATAATCTAAATCTTGACAGAGTTTCATAGGTTTAGATTGAGGGAGGATGTTAGATAGATAGATAGAGACATATGTGTTGTATTCAAACTTCTCTCTCTCACTACTAGGGAAAAGCCTATACACAGAATTTTACCAGTAGCGCTGTACAAAATCAAGCGCTGCTGCTACTTAGTAGCAGCGCGCGTAAATAAACCGCGCTACTGCTATGACTTTAGCAGTAGCGCGTACTAGCGAAAAGCGCTGCTGCTACGTTTGAACTGGGCGCACATGGCTAGCCCAACCTAGCAGTAGCGCGTATAATGGCCCAGCGCTACTGCTAATCTCCTTAGCTGCAGCGTGTATTCCAGAACACGCTATAGCTAACGTAGCAGTAGCGCCCTTTCTGGAACGCGCTACTGGTACTTCTGACTTAACCACGCGGTTCGTCCTTCCCCACGGCCACTTCATCCCCCAAATCAACTCCACTCTCGCCGCCACCGTCGCCCCTCGGCTGC